>NW_026695433.1:0-69452 GCF_029851405.1 Lichtheimia ornata | reverse complement strand
TATCTCCAAACTTTACAATGAAACGTGGGGTTTTGAATAGAGCAATGTGCTCGGCTTGGCCAACAGCACCTTGTGTGAAAGTTTCACGTTCAATGTCGCAACTAGCCCAAAAAATATTTTTTGGTCGTCGTCTTCGAAGAGGTCGACCCCTGGATCCAGTTTGGCTGGTAGCGACATTGCGAAATCTGTCGGCCACGATCGACTTCATATTTTGACACAAGATCACTTTGACCCCGCCGAGCAACTCTGTTCTATTAAAGACCCCACGTTTGATTGTAAAGTTTGGAGATACGAGTGCGTTTATGTTTTACATATGCTTAAGCGTGATGCTATATGGGAAGTGGTCTTTATTGAATGTCAAGTAGAATGACCCTGGCAGAGCGAAAGATGTAGAGGGGCGTGTTTGTGTCACAGAGCAAGAGGGCTGACAATTCTATTGGCGTAGAGTGCATGAAAGATCCTTTCCCTGCCCACCTACCTACGTATAGAAAGGTCCGCCTATGATAGCCCGTATGGAATCTTTTTCAAGCTAAACATGGCATGGTCAATAAGCCAAAAATGATTAGTGGATTCAAATGTATCCTCTGTAAAAGTGCATGAAGCTTGAAACGTAATTTGCTTTTCACCTATCATCATCCATTCTACACACAGCATGGTATTAATCTATTTGCAGCAGTCAATTGCTAGCTAAAGTAGCAGTGGATCCCAGCAGCTCATCTCATTTTATTGACCTCATTAAAACCATCATTCTTTCTATAACCAGATTCACTATCGCTCTAATGGCTAATACAATCATCGACACCACCCAATTATTGGCTGCATTGTTGACGGGATCCGGTGCATTCTCTGTTGTGTGGCCGCAGGTGCTGCATTGTTGTTGTCAAATCACCCATCATCATCGTTTCACCAAGGTCAAATCATCCGTAAACTTTAGCAGTGCCGCTTTCATGCTTGGACCTCATCTACGTAATGGACGGTCATAATGGGATAAGCAAAGCGATCGGCCCAAGTGTTCTTTATCCTGTCACGGTGTTCTAGTTTTGCCATACATATGCAGTGTATCATACAATTTCCATCAGTGCAAGATCACTTATCAATGGTGGTGAGAAAGCAAGTGCATCGTTGAAGTACATAGACAATCTTTATCTTGAGCAATTTGGGTTTCATTCTTCGAAAATACAACAAAGAGGAATAAGGAGTTACATATCCAGCAGCTTCGAAATGAAAAGTAGTACACGGGGTTTTGGATAAGATACCACCAAATCAGATACCCATCAAGACAATAGCGGTCAAGATCTACAAACACCCTCTCCTATTGCTTGTACCCCTTGTTCAATGGACCATAAGATGAACAAAGTATTTTGCACACACACACAAGCAGAGCTGCTGTTATAACCCTGTAAACATACCTTGACCTTGAACTCCCTTTGCATTATCCCTTTAGAAAGCCGATTGAATAGAGGGGCGAACACATATACTCCTTCCATACTACATTGACCCGCAATCCAAAGAGCCATTCACCTTGTTCTTTTGCGGCTATTTCACTACATCTTATTTTCCTATTCCCTGCCTACCATGATGAAAGGTCTGAAAGGCGTGGTGAGTTTGGATGTGATGTGTTGCCATGTCGCACAAGACTAATTTTCGCGTTTCGGCATTCCACCACAGCTGACAAGATCCAAGTCTTCCGAACCACGATCTCGAAAAACCTCTACACTGGCGTCTGATCTGCAACATGTAGGTAGACAATGTTCTTCTTGACTTCACTTGTGATGGGCTGCTGAGCGTTGTCTGATCGTAGGAAAGCCAACTTGGTGACAATGCAGGAATTCAGGCACCACCAGCATTGAACCGATCTCAACAAGAAGGTGTCAGTTGCTCACCTATGATGCCAAAGGATACGATTCTACCTATTGGGAAGCTTCCTCGCCGTCAAAAATCATCTCGTTTCCATGTCGCCCACAAGGTCGAACTTGAACGCTATCCCGATTTCCATGGTAAATGATCACTATGCTTGATCACACACATAATGCTTACCAACCCCCCCTGTTTTTCAAGAGGTGGCACCTTCAGAAAGACAAGACCTGATGCTTAAGAAGCTCAATCAATGCCAAGTGCTTTTCGACTTTGATAACGTATCCTCTGATTTGATGAATAAGGAGATCAAGCGCAGCGCATTACAGGAGATCCTTGATTATATCTCAACCACTCGTGGTGCTATCAACCCAACTATTTATGCCGACATTGTTCGCATGGTAAGCAACGTACCAGGGGACATTGATATGTATTAATGACGCATCCATGCTCTGAATGTAGTTTACTGTTAATCTTTTTCGGACGATCCCGCCTCAAACGGATATGTACAATGAAGCTTTCGACACGGATGAGGAAGAACCAGCATTGGAAACAGCATGGCCACATATCCAATTGGTGTACGAGATCTTTTTAAAGTTCATTGAATCGCCCGATTTTAATGCTCATGCAGCTAAACGGCATATCGATCACAAGTTTGTGTTGCAGGTACATCCTCACACATATAGCATTCTTGCAAAGCTCACTATCAGCGTCACACTTATACATCTATCTTACATGTAGCTATTGGAGTTATTTGATACTGAAGATCCACGTGAGCGTGATTTGCTCAAAACGATCTTGCATCGCATTTATGGAAAATTCCTGAACCTACGAGCATTCATACGCAAATCCATCAATCACGTCTTCTTGCAATTTATATATGAAACGGAGCGATTCAATGGCATTGCTGAGCTATTGGAGATCTTAGGAAGGTAAGCATGGGATGAAATTGTAGGTTGTGACAAGCAAGCGAGATCCTCACAGCATACAATAGCATTATCAATGGATTTGCTTTGCCACTCAAAGAAGAGCACAAGACCTTTTTATTCCGTGTATTGATGCCCCTCCACAAGGCGCCATCACTTACGTTGTATCACCCTCAGCTGGATTATTGCGTCGTTCAATTCTTAGAAAAGGATCCAACACTGACACCAGAGGTATGTGGGAGTGCATGAGAAAAGAATGATAACAAGCGAGTAATGCTATTATACAAACCAGGTTGTAAACGCTCTATTGCGCTATTGGCCAAAAGTGAATAGCAGCAAAGAAGTCTTATACCTTGGCGAACTTGAAAACATCCTTGATGTTACTGATTCTATCGAATTGGCTCCAGTGATGGTCCCCGTATTTCAGCGTCTGGCACAATGTGTCTCAAGCCCTCACTTTCAGGTATATACTTTATCCCTCAACCCATCTATTCTATATCCTCACATCATGCGTTAGGTTGCTGAACGCGCTCTTTATTTCTGGAATAACGATTACATTGTGAATCTGATCAGCTGCAATATCGACACAGTGATGCCAATCATGTTCCCTCCACTGTATGATCATTCAAAACGCCATTGGAATAGGTACGCACATATACTTTATAGGATGCAAGCCCATTGCTTGGATAGCACGCTGACATTCTTTAATAGGGCAATTCATGGTCTGGTGTATACAGCGCTGAGGATGTTTGTTGATATCAATCCAGGATTGTTTGATGAATGCACGCACCATTTTAGGCAAGAAGAGATTGACAGGTACATGAAACCTCTTTCTCCCCAGTAAAGTAATCAAGAGCTAATCCAATCATTCAAAGGCAAAAACATCGACAACATCGTGAAATGGTATGGCGTAAATTAGAGCAACGTGCATGTGCCTTGACACCACAACCTGCAAGCGACAACGTATGCTGATCCCGTACCAATCCTTCTCATTCGTATATTGTAATATTGATACAACACCCCAAAAAGACATCACATTCATCACACTTTTGTTTCACATTAATGATGTATATTTTGTATCCATCACTACTCTTCTTGTCTATCAAGTTTTGCAAGTCGTGCAGCCTTGAACCTGGACATTTTCTTTGGTTTCTCTTCAGGCTCAGGCTGTGATTTCTTCTTTTCCCCTTGTGCTGATGGCAATGGCAGTTCTTCATCCACAACCTATACATAAAATCCATTAGTCTTGTCATTTGTAGTATTCCAATCCTCTTGTATTACCTCGAAAGTATCCTTGGGTTCAAATGTATAGCCACCCATTGCTGCCACAATGTCATACTTCTTTTTATGATAGCTGCTTGTCACCTAAACATAAAAGTTAAAAAAAGGGGGTCTTGGACATGCAATATCCAAAATGAATATACCTCACGTAAATCCATGTCAGCCTCCACTTGTTCCAAGTCGACAGCTTCGATCTCGCGTTCAAGCACAGCACCCTTCATGATGTTGGTATCAAGCTTACTCTTTGGCATCTTTGGCAAACTAGCCTGCTGCTGCTGCTCTTGAGGCATCTGGTTATTGTTGTAGAATATCGGGTTGTCAGGTTCCACTTTGAGTTGCCATAATTCCTGTTTGCCGAGATTTGCGGAATGTCGTAATTCATCCATGGTAACGATAGTGCTCTCAGCTTCATCAAAATTATCCTCGCCTGTGTCAAGGGATGGATAGCCGTCATCCAACAATATCTGCCGCTGGGCTTTGACCACTTTGAAAATATCAGCTGGTGAACGGATGACTTGAGGAACCGCCGTAGTAGCGTTGTCGGATTCTTGTTTTACAGGCGATTTGTATGTGTCAGAGGAGGTAGCTTCAGATGGTGCTGCTGAGCGATCGTGTTCCTGCACAGTCGCCACTTCATCCCATGTCACCCTCCTTTTGCCATTCTCATCTTTGGATGGTACGGTGTTACTATTTCTGATAGGAGATACGGATGAAGAAGGTTCTATGGTCGTCTTGTTCTCTCGAGCTTGTTGCCGTGCTGCTTTGAATCGTGAAGTCTTCTTTTTCGCACCTGCTGATTCTACCACAGGAATGCCACGTTTCTGAATAGGGGTTGTTGATGGCTCATTGGATGTTGAAGGTTGCACTTCAGGAATACTTCGAGCCTGATTCTTTCTTGATGTCGCTGAAGATGATGCATTGCTGTCAGCTGCTTCAACAGAAGGGATTTCCATATGTTGTTGACGTGCTGCTTTGAATTTGGACACTTTCTTTGGTGCGGTTGCTGATGAAGTTACTGGTTTCACAGCTGGTATCTGATGTTCTTCAATGGATGTTGAAGCTGGTTGATGTGATTCATTGGTTGTCTCTGGAGTATGTATCCGATCTTGATTGCGAGCTGCTTTGAATCTGGAGATCTTTTTGGGCTTCGAGACCGGCTCGGAAGTAGTTGGCGATGATGCTACAGTCGCAGCTTGCACCTCTGTTGATTGCTCTTGTTGATGTGCTACGACCTTTTCTTTCGCCTTTTCTTTGGATGCATCGCTTACTGTGGGTGTTTCTTTAATGGTGCTTTCAATCACATTTGGTACTAAAGATGATGCCTCGTCGTTGTCCTCCTCATGAATAGTAGCATCCTCTTGTTCCACAACACCTTCGATTGCATACTCCTCATCATCATCGAAATGGTCGAATAGGTTATCAGCGATCTCGGTGTCATAGCGATCATCCAATTCGTCGCCATCAGTATCATCCTCATCACTCTCTTCCTCCTTTGCTTGTTCCATGATTCTCTCTCGAAAAGACTTCTCCTCTTGTTCGACATATTCTTCCTCATCCTCATCCTCTCCATCAAGTTGCTCGAGTAATGCCATGACATCCTTCATATGTTTGTTGTCGGTGGCAACGGGCTTTTCAGCTGAAGTGGCGTTTTCTGTTTCTGAGCTGATGACAGGCTTTGCTGGTTCAGGTTGACTCGTTGATGCCTCCTGCTGCTGTTGATCGCCTTCTTCTGGTAGCTCCTCACGAATCTCCATGATGGGCAAACCTTCCTCGTTCACCTAAAGGACTTCATTAGATATCCATCCTTCCATATCCCAATACGTGCATTAAACAAAATAACTTACACCCATATCACTAGAAGGAAATGCACCAAATTTAGCATCCTCTTTGGACGATAATCCTTCAAATTGTTCCTCCAGCAGCTTCAAGTTGTCCTTCACCACTAGAATTGGGATAAGTAATCATGTTGCTACATAGCCTATCGGCCACTTCACTTCTCACCTTGTTTGCGGCGATCGAGTATTTCAAGAGCTTGCTTGGCTGATCGTTCCACATAGTAGTTGCTTCCAAGATAAACAGTGATCTCGTTGGTGTGAATGAACTTTCCTGGCATGAACGCTAGACTACCAATGGGGATCTATAGGTATGTTAGTACTTGACTTGGAGAGTGCAAAGTGGACGATCGTTGTCACTTTACCATGGCAGATCGCGTCGTTTTATCAGGCAAAGTCTTTAGCTGCTTTTCGAGAGCATTGTGGTCTTGTTGGAAGGACTTGAGGCGATCGATCTCCGATTCCAAAAGTTTCTTTTGGTTGTTTATATGTTCAGACCATTGTTGAAAGGATCCAGCGAGTTCACCAAGTTCAGATTCCATTGGGTGAAAGACTGTGCAAGTCGGAGCACTTCCATTGTGCAAAGAACACCTCCAAAGTTTATGTTTGGGCTGCCACACTGAGTACAATGCACTTGATTCTCCGACGTCTCTCGAAAGGTCGATTGCATATGAATAGCTACGTGGATATAGTGATCAATAAACCTGGTGGGCTTTGTCCTTTGTATTTGAGTAACGGATTGGCACATGTTCATTTGAAGACTTGTTCTTTTTTTATACATGCCTCATTATATCAATAACAATGAATGATATCACTGAATGAAGCCTTTTTCATATAACATCAATACGCCAGGTCTTGCTTCTTCCCCATAAAGGTACCCGGTGGTAGTTATTTTTACATGTATAATGGAACCATTGATCGATTGTTTTGTATGCAAGAGGACCATTCCCAATGGGATGACTTTCAATCATCCAATGCTAATGTTTTGCTATGTACTTGATCTACATCCCTTACTCTTCTAATGCCCAAAAACTTCCTCCGAATAACGAGCACATTACCCATCGCATGCCCCTCATTGAATTTATGTACTTTATACTGCTGAACGATGATTTGAAGTGTGTATAGTAATAGATCATATAGGCCTAGCTACATCAGAGCCGAAGATGAATGACAAGGTTACACATGAATGTCGTTGAAATAGGTTGTGCGTGGCGCGCTGAGTTTGGTAGCTTAACAAGGCACACACCACTTGTTCCTGCGAGCCATTCACCGTCTTATCTTCCTCTCTTTCGAATCGATCTCTTTGGAAAATGACAGGCGAAGCAGTGAAGCTCTACATTTACGATCTATCCAATGGACTTGCCAAGCAAATGTCAATGTCGTTGACAGGACGACAAATTGGTAAGAGGAACATGACAGTGACAGTGAGTATTCATGGCAATAGCTAACATGTTGTTTCGTACCTACTTGACAAGATGGCATTTGGCATACTTCAGTCGTCGTCTTTGGACAAGAGTTCTATTATGGTCAAGGCATCCTTACATCGTCACCAGGTAACAAGTCGACTTTTATGGTGGATGGCATTTATTCATACATGTGTTGCTAGGTGCTACGCATCATGGCCAACCACTAGAAATCATCGATATGGGCGAGACATACTTGCCTCCAGAGGTGGTATTGGAATACATTGAGAGTCAACGCAGTGTGTTTACGTAAGTTTATATGATCATATTGGTATTGAATACATGTCATTGATGTTCTTTGTGATAGACCTGAAAAGTACCACTTGCTTGATTTCAACTGCAACACCTTTTCCGAGAGCATGTGCCAGTTCTTGACAGGCAAAAGCATCCCAAGTCATATTACAAGTTTGCCTTCCGACTTTTTGAACACGTAAGCATAAGGACACGCAATGACGATATCTTTGGATCCATCTGACATATGGGATATTAGCCCTTTTGGTCAATCCATGCTTCCTATGATCGAGAACATGTTTGGTCAATCTCAAGCAGCACCTTCAACAAATGCACCACCTCCTTCTTCAGCACAACCATCCGATAGCGCCCAATCCCTTTTGCAGAACATCTCATCAGCAGCCATATCAGCTCCACCTAAACCTGTGCAAACAGCTCAAAACCTTGCAAGCCTAGAACAATGGATCCAATCTTACAAGGCTGTTGTCGTATTCTTCACATCGGCTACGTGCCCACCTTGTCGAATGATCAAGCCTGATTTCGAGAGGTTAATGGAGGAAAAGAACTCGACGGGTGGTACAAAGATCAAAATCCTTGGTGTCATTGTGGATACCTCGGTTGCATTTGACGCAGCATCAAAGTATGGTATTCGTGCAACGCCCACATTTATGCTTTTCCACCAAGGACAAAAGGTAACTATGGGACACCATTGCCAACACCAGTGAATTCTCAATGCATTCTCTTTTAGTTTTCCGATTTTCGAGGTGCCAATTATGCCGAGCTGCAAAGTTCTGTCAACCTATTACTATTTACGGCATATCCACGTAAGTCTACCAATTATGCATGTGCATGGGAAAGCTGATGTCATGTTGCAAATAGCACATCCTCATCGCAAGATTCAGCTACGCAATGTTGTCAACCTACCCAACAAGCCTGTGCTCTATGCCACACCTGGTAAAATGGACATGATCTTTGGCAAACTTGAGACCTTCCTTGAGCAAGACAAGATTGAATTGAATGAACAAGAGCAACGCACCCTTTCCCAAAGCAAAGCTGCTATACAGCAAAATGATGCAAAGTCACTTGATATGCAGCATTGGCATCAGCTGTTAGGTGAGTATAGTAACCATGGATAATCCTGCAAAAGACTAACAATGATGATGCTACATAGACAAGCTCTTGGATAAGCTCCCGATGGATCACCAGTTCCCATTGTTGGATATCTTTCGGACATTGCTAGCAACACAACATGCTGCCGATTTTTACATGAATGACTGTAAGTCAACCTTGCAATTGGTGGATGATATTGGAGGTTACTAATGACTCTTGGTGGGTATGTTTCAGGCTCACAACTGGTGCGTGTCATTGAGAATGGTTACAAGCAAACAAGTATACCCAAGGCCTCCCTGTTGATGACCCTTCGTGTGGTAAAGTTAAAAAGATGATTACATGTTAATGGACACAGATACTCATAGAGTATTGTAGGCTTGTAATCTGTTTGCTCACGATCATCTTGTCACGACCTATTTTACCTCCACGCTACCAACCGCTTCCCATCGTGCATCCTTGACACAGCTTTTGATCAACAGCCTTCTTTCCCCTGAGAGTCAGGTGCGACAAACAGCAGCATCTCTTGCATTCAACTGCTCAACGACTGTTGCCAATGAACGCCTGAAGAAGGAACAAGATGATGAGTACTTATCGGGTATGCCAGAGCAAGAGGATGATGATTGGCAAATTGAGATTGTGAGTGCTGTCATGGATGTTTTGAACAAGGAAACGGATGAAGAAGTTGGTAGGTTTTTCTTTTTATATATGAATGGATGGGACGATTCGACTCACTATCACTATTACTATTAGTACATCGATTGTTGGCTTCCATTGCCAAGTTTGTTTTTCTTGCACCAGAGCAATCATCAGTTGCGGAGCTATTGTCAGCATTGGATATCAAGCAAGTGATTGAAACGAAAAAGGCTGAAAAGATTATCAAAACTACATCGATCGCTGCACTTTCTCGAGAAGTCATTCAACTTGTACAACCCCCATCACCTTAGATTATTCTATACAAGACACCTTTATAATATTAAAAAGAAACTACACATATCATGATTGTTGTTGTTGCTCCTTTTGCTTTTTTGATGCATTGGGCTTCTTATCACGCTTTTGCTTCTTGTTTTTCCTTGCATCCATTTCATTCTGGAAAACAATGGCCATATCCTCAGGACAATCAATGACTTTGAGTGCAGATAACAAGTAGCCACCACCACCACTGGTAGTCATCTCAGGGTGCGTCCGACCTGGTAAGACCTATGATCGATCCCATTGCGTTAACTCCTGCCATCATGCTTAGTCTTCCCACACCTACTTTACATACCTGATATTGTCGCAAGAAGCTCTCTGAGATATCCACTGATAAGTAACTCGTTGATTTGCGCATCCATGCTGCTGTATCAATAAGCACATCCTTTGTGAATCCATAAATGACGATGCGTCTTGAACCAGAAATGTATGGGAATAAACGTTCGACAACCGTGGAAGGTTCATATGGAGAGGATATAATCAATCTATGGATTCCTTGATGTCAGTGGTCATATTTTGTGAACACATAGCCTGCTCACTTACGCATCAAATTTGCCTTCAAATAGTAATTCACGATTCCTTGCCTTGGCATCTGCCACATTCTTCTTTCTCTCATAACGTCGACGTTCAAATTCTCCCATTGCATCGATTTCTTCCTTCGTCTTTTCATCGAATGGATCTACATACATCGGCGTATTAATATGCGATCTTTCCTTTCCCATTGAGCATTCCTCTAGTACCATTGGGATCAGCAGGGTCGATTTTGGATAATGGCACTGTGTGTATAGTGTCGAGGATACGTCGAGAAAAGTTCATGTATCGCAAAACGTCGTAGTTGTGGTTGTCACCATCGTGAATAGCAACAATTGTGCCGTATCCACCCATACGTTCGGCGACAGCAGAAACGATAAGACCTTGTGTGTCGTCAACTACCAGGACCTTGCTATTGGATCGCACATTGGCCAAACTGAGGATTTGTGAAAGTGTGTCCACACGCAAACCCCTACTCGTACTTGTTAGTAAAATCAGTGGCATGCATTTATAGCGTATATACTTGCTTGATCTTTTCTGGATTCTTGTTGAAGAATAGCTCGTTGATCTGATACAACGTCGGCCGAACAGGAGTAAACACCTTCATAAACCTGAACACGACCATGAATACCATTGCATCCACACCCATACTCACATATCCATGCGATAACCTACTTTTTCTTTTTGCGTTCAATGTATTTGGCTTTTGAGAACTCGGTCTTCTTATCAAATTCAGCGTGCGATGAGATGATCTTTTGAATGATTTCCTATAAAGTGATCCATGTCGTAATGAATATCATGCATTGACCATACAATGTTTTATCGCTTACGTCGTTTGTCAAGTTGCCCTTTAAACTCTCGGCTTTGAGCGTTTCCACTTCTTGATGGGATAGCTTTTGCACTGCCGCATTGTCGATGATCATTTGATTGTTGGCATTGGTCTCCTCTAGAAGCATACATATCCCCATTAGATACACCACTCACCCTATACATACATATACATCCAGCATTGACTTACCGACAACGTCAAGTGCCCAGTTGCGCACAGGCCGAATGTTACCCTTATCGTCATAGATCTCGTACGAAACACCAAACGGCTTGTCGATCAGGTTATCTGAATTGAATGTACCAAACTTGCCGAGGGATACTTGGCTGCGATCGTGACCATATGAGTGAGATTGGGGGGGTTTGGTTGTGCATAGATCGGTCAAAAGGACTCACGTGTTGGGCTTTAGGCTGACGATCTTGACATTGCCACTAGGCATTTGGATCAACACGTATTGGTCGGCACGCACATGAGGAAAGTCTTCAGTGATATCGTCGACAGTGGATACGACTGGGACCACGGTGGGTGCAACGCTGGTATTGCTGGTATCAGTCATGGGACGTGAAAGAAAAGTTTGGGTTTTCAAATCAGAGCAGTCTCAGCAAATCAATTAGGCTGCCAGCGCATTTCAACAATCATCCACCTCCAATTTCTTTGTTCTCTCTTTTTATGCAAGACCATGTCACATTATGATCCTGATATTAATCATCAAACCTGGCCCTTTTATCTCATGACTCCCTGATCCCATCCGCATGCAATTAACTTAGTGTGTCTTCCACTGCATGATACATGTAATAATAGCGGTTAGATGATAGTAAAAAAAGTACGCTCTTTTATTAAAGATGTGAATACAGTGAACTCTCCACGTGATGTATTTGCAGCTAAGTTTGCATAAAGTGCTTGTGAACATGGATGGTAGTCCTTCTGTATTTGCATTGTTGCTGCGAATATTTGCGGAGACATGTTTCTGCATATGAAAGGCCATGTTCAGCATAAGCCTTCAAACGCTTTTCGTTGATGTTGTTTTCAGTGATGGTATCTGGTATCCGCTTGAGTTTTTATAAGGAGGTTTTTGACCTCTTGTTTATTGAGAGTACATCGAAGAGTGGCACTCCCGCTTGAATTGCACATTGTTTGTATGGCAAGCGGTGCGCAAGACAGCAATGGCACCTTCCTCCTCGTTTGCTGATTTGATGCTGCAGATTATCCTTAGCAACGGAACACAACAAGCGAGTGGGATCATCCTTGTGCTCAAGTCCAAGAAGAGATACTTGTTGTTCGATGAGCACATGAGCGATGGCAACAACCGGTGCAAGTAGCGTGTCATCCAAGGTCCCTTTGACGGTGATCCTATCGATGAAGTAATAGTGTTGTGCTCAATGGTCGCTGGGTAACTTTGTATTGACCTTGGGTGCAGCCACCACCTTGTTGGTGACATCCTTGCTAGTAGCGACGGCCATATGTTGACTTGGTTTTGGATAAGCGTCTTTGCCCTTGCAAGATGTTCCTATTTTTTAGTAAAAGTTAGTTTCGAGTACGTGGTAAAAAAAAGGCAATTGGCATACCAACAACGGTCTCAAGGACCATGTCCATGACTGCGCAGTTATGCAGAACCGCTTTACTCATGAGATCAGTCCCAGGGCGATGTCTTTGAGGCAAAACAAAGTCGTGGTTCCGGTTTTGAATATGAACGAAGGCATATGTCGCCGTATCACAATCTATGCTCTGCATAAGATTTCAGGCGCAGCTGCTGCCTTCATCTTGTTTCCTTGATTTGTTGCCATTCCAATTGTCACAACTATTGGCTCAACATGGCGCTGGTCAAAGACATTGCTGGAAGCTTGGACTAAGCGGCGCATAAAGTTCACCGGTTGTCTCTGCTATTTGCGCGTACGATGGTAGACCACGACGCCGAATCCAACTTTCGCAAATGCATCACCGGGCTATATCAATGATGTATGAGTATGCGATTCATCAAACAATGTGGTCGAGGTTTACCTCAACATTACAAAGAATCCCATAATATCACAATGACAATAATGAAACCAGGGTAACAATGAAGCTCTATTATGGATGACACCAAAGATCAGCGTTTACTCACAAGATGCAAGAAATGAGATACTCACAAACCTGGGACAATGAGCTTGTAAGCGATCAAAGAGTGATATGATGGAAGAAAGAGATCGGTAGGAATATGATAGTAGGCGACAACATCCTTCTTGTTTATATGTGGATGGTGGGCGTGGGGATTTCTGTGACCACAAAGAATGATAAATGTTTTGTTGGGGATAATGATACATTGATAAATCAATGCATGCGCTGGTAGAGTGATGGGACACCTATGCCAGGATTATACCTGAAGACCCTACGTACGTGTAATGTTGCCCATGCATTAATCGGCCAAATAAAGAGGAGATGATGTGGTATGTGTTGTCATCCATTTATGACTCTCTTACATTTGGACTCTCCCACTCAAAGGTTCTATAATGAAACGTGGGGTCTTTATTAGAACAAAGGTGATCAACGTATCCGAGAGCATCTTGTGTGAAAGTTTCAGGTTCGAGAGGGGCAATCTCAATATCAAGGTGTGATGTACAGTGTTCATGCATTTGTAGGGCAGTGCCTGACCTATCTAATTTACAGCTCTTCCACTCTTTTAACTTCTTCCCTCTTCCCCTATTCTCAACTGCTGCCCCATTTCAAGAACAATTACCACCTGCGAACGATTGCCCTGCTTCAACCTACCATGTCAATCCTCCCATTGTGTTGATCCGATTGTCTTTGACTGAATGGCAACTTCATGGCGTGTACACAACCTTCTTGTCACTCTTCTACAACACACGAGCCGCTTCTCTCTTGGACACTCCTCTGCCACAAACAAACGTAACAGCATTCATTGCAGCAGCTGCCATTAGCAAGGTCTATACTGCATTGCCTCGAACAGCGTTCTTTACTTGCAGCAGCTTCCCTTGCAGCCTTTGTTACGTGAACAGCAGCTAGCCATTGTATAGAAGCAGCATTATTTACACGTAGCAACTTGATTCAATACATACCGTTTCCTTTGAATATGGATATGGATATGGAATATGGTACATGGGATGGAAGGGTTTGGGTTTATACATGTAGCGCGTGAAAAAAGAGTGGATCCACTGCCAACTTGGTGATTGTGCTTGATGCCATCATCCTGAACGATTGGTGCACCCAATTGTCGTAGTTTACGGCAGCTACCATCATCATCCTTTGTGCGACCTGTCAACCATGTACAACCATCATCATCCAGGTCCATGTTTTGTGCTTGATACGCCATCTCGTGCCACTTCACATCCATCTTAGCACAATGCACACCCAAAGAATAGACACTTCCCCATATCGACGCATCCCCCATTAGAGCAATGCTTCGTACTACTCGATCTCGTGCCCAGTTTATCTTTTGTGATGGTATTGGATTGAAGGTCTTCGTGAGTTGGACTTTGTCATGTGCGAGCTTTAAGCGTTGCATTATACATAGAGCGATTTATGGTCCACTTGTGAATGCTGTAATAAAGGAAAGGAAAGGATTTGATTGGTTCATTGTGTCTTGAACAAAGGCTGTATTCGATAGTATAACTCACCTCCCTTTTATGCTGGCATGTCTACGTATACATTCAAGTACTGTAAGCATCAACGACGAATCAGCAATTACGCTCCACCTGGCGTTGCGTTATCTTGGTTGTTCGGATACATCATGGCTCAAATACAAACCAAAGCAATTCAACTAAGCTGCTGCTCTGCTGCTGTCGCCAACAACCATTCAATTATGAATGTATACATATACTTCCACTTTCTTTGTTTCCCTTTTCCTGCAAGGGCACTTTCATTATGCTTTGCTTTCAATCATCACCAATACCGATCCCTTTTATCCGCCGCCTTTGGATACTAAGCTCTATACAGCATGCAATAGTAAGTTGCCTACCAATACAAGCCCCATTACACGTGGTCCCATCCACAAGGCAAGGATCTAACTTGGTGCGCCGTTCAATGCATAATAAGATGATAGCAAATGGAGGCCAAAAGGTGCTCTCTTTTATTCAAGCTGATGGAGGTGAATACACAAGATTTTTTATGTTAGGTTTTTGCAGCCGGGTTTGCATAAAAAAGTGCTTCCAGTGGGGAGGAGAAAAGTGTTGATGCACGTTGTTGGTGGTTTTTTTGTATGTGTGTGTTGTCATTAAAAGGTTGTACGGAAGATGACTACTAGAAATGGTTGTTTTGATAGCAAGTGTGTAAGTGTGTGAGAGTGTTTTCAAGAGAGATTGGACAGGAAACAAAAGAAAAAAAAACGAGAAGGGCAAATAAACATATGTACGATGTAAATGAAAGCATAGACAAACAAAGAAGGGAGGAAGGGAAGGGCAAGGGAGGGGGGATGCGGATGGATGAATGATAATGGGTGGCAGAATAATAGATGGAAGATTAAAATTATTGCGTGGAGGAGGATGGGTTAAAAAAGTCAATAGGTGAGAGGTCGAGAGCATAAGGAGACATGGTAGTATGGTTGGATGTGGAGGAGTAGTAGCTATTGTGATGGTGTTGTTGCATAGTAGTAGTTGTAGTAGTATTAGATGTGGAAGAACAAGGGGGGAATTCATCACGTGGAGAAGATGATGAGAGTGAAGAGCAAGGTGATAATGGGCGATAATGGTTAAGCATGTATGAAGAGGAAGCTGCACTGCTAACAGCCATTGCTGCTGCTGCTGCAGCAACAGAGCATGCATTGCCTTGTGGGTCGTGTGGTGAGGAGATCAACATGTCAGGCCGAGTGTGAGCCGGCATACTATAATAATACGATGGTACAAAGTTACTTGGTCGTCGGCCCATTGCCGGCCATTGAAAACAGCTCGAAGATCCATTGCCGAGTCCTTGGTTGTCATGGCTACTCATTTGAAACATGTCAGGCTGTTGATACCACCATGAAGCTGGCTGCTGTTGTTGTTGTTGCTCTTGAGCCAAATGTGTATAATCAAGATGTTGTTGCATTTGGGATTGTGGCTCCTCCTTGATATCATCCAAAGGTGTATCAGGAGTGCCGGCATCAACTGTGGGTGGGCTGCCACATCCGTTTCGTCGCGTAATGCAAAATGGGCAATGTCGTACAAACCGGGCAATCAATTCCTTTGGGATCCATGAATATCGCTTACGAACCTACATAGCAACATCAATAATAAGCATACCATTCTCATTGCTACATTCTGATCATTGATGAATCATACCAAAGCGGATGTCTTATCTCGGCCACCATGATGAGCTTGTCTGTGTGCGGTCACCAAGATGGAATAGATTTGCTCACGCATGGCAACGGGTTTGTTGTCGTGATAAACGACATCCTTGTCCACCAGCTGAAACATCTTTTTTACCCAAAATCGAAATTGAGCTGTGGAGATGGATGTATTACGTGGATCCTTGAGCACACATAAGATGAGTTGATATCGCTTATGATCGACAAGTGCTTTATCACGCTTCTTGCTTGACAGGTTTCTGAGATAGTCATTTACGATGCGATCAAATTCATTTGCAGAAGGAAATTGACTTTTGTCGTTCAAAGCGGCAGCAGCGGCAGCAGCAGCTGCAACTGTTGCATCCGTTGGAGCTGAGGGGCATGAAGACAATGAAACGGGATTGTAACATGTCAAGGGATAAGTGGGCGACGCTGAAGATGTAGCCGGAACGGTAAAGTCAATGGTTGCATCATCGGTGGGGCTAGTGATAATCGAGCCTCCACCAGATGAAGAGGAGCTGCTACCTGATCGCATTAAGCCTGGTGTCATGGTAGTGGTGGTAGTGTAACTCAAGTCCTGTGGGATGGTTGACATTTTGGTATTACAAGAAAAGGGGTGATGTACAAGCTAAGATTATGCAAGAGACCAATAGTTGAAGAAGAAGAATAAAAAAAGTGAGGTTGATGCTGCAAGAGCAAGAAGAGTGTAAGAAAGAGAGAAAGAAAAAAGAAGAGAAAAGGGAAGAAACGAGGGCAAGTTATACGCACACGAGGTATGTTATGGAACAGGTCAATGCGACAAGGAGGCACTGCAAAGGTCCCAGATGGATGGAGTTGCCCTTTTTGGGGAGCACAACAGTGGGTGATTACATTTGGCGGGAAGGAATTTTTGTATCCGAGACCGAAAGAATGGGTTTATTGAATGCACGCGACGTGATGAAATTGTGCAAGCTTGATCTCGCTTCCTTCATTACCCTTTCTTGCATATCTCAATCTATGTGACATACATGTACACATGCTTTGATTGTTCCATCAATGTGCTGCTGCTTTCACATACACACGGGCCACGTAACACACACACACGCACACAAATGTACACACACACCTATGACATGAAGAAGCACATGGCACATGACCCTTAAACAGAAAAAGGGAAAAAGGGCTTGATCAATCCTCACAAAGTGTGTGTGTTCTTCACTCATCACCACCCCCCTTGTAATCGACCCCCCACAAATCTGCTCTCTCCCTTATCAAGCTTTTCACGTTTTGCTTTGTGTATATGCCCAGGGTGCATTGTAGACGAGTGAGAAAGACGAGGCTGGAAAGGGGGTAGGAGAGGAGGTTGGGTTGGATTGCATGAAAACACCCATACCGTAGATCCGTGTAATGCTCCTTGTTTATTATTACTTTATTGGATGAATGTGTTCATACATGTACATATTCCCTTTGCATTATACACACACACATCCTCGAGCTCTCCGTTTTTGCACGCTTTTCCTTTGTCGTTGCCCTGTGCTTTATCCTTTACACCCCCAACATTCTCTTGTCTTTTTTACATTTACGAGTTTTGGTGGGCGCATGATGTCCCCCCTCTATTTCCTCCTTTGTTCACACACACACACACCCACTTCATTATGCATGGTTTTTATTTATTCATAACCCCTTAAGACTTGGACATTCGATCATTCACTCACATATTACATCCATGACAAAACCATCGCATCTTTACTCTCTTTCAGATGATCGGTATGTTCTTCAGTCTGTGCGCACCATATTCCCCAAATCCTAATCTCTCTTGTATGCCCGCGCGCGGTTCTCGTTGTCAATGCCGACAAATATGCCGATATGCACTGGTCGTTTTTTCAATTTTTGTGTATCCATGTTGTCTTGCCTGTCAATGCAAATGTTGTGTATACCATACATTAGCAGCAGCATCATGACTCTTTTTCCTTTTGTGAGTGTTTGTGTGAATATATGCAATCCTTTTTTTATACAAGTTACAAACAAATCAAAAGAAGTATGATGGGAATGGGTATTAACATGTCGCTATGGTGGTGGTGGTGGTGATTGGGGAATGGGGAATGAAGATCATTGTTGTTGTTGGCGTCGTCCTGCTCCACCAAATGATGTTAGGATGCTTTGTGCCTTGTATCGGAAACCATTACGCTCTACAAAAACAACCCCAGGTCTCAGCATTTTAACCTTTCATGACACTATTCCCAAGCTTACCATTCTTTGATGGATTTTGCATGATCGCTCCACTTGAACGAGAACCTGACATGGCCGTTGCTGAGGGTTGTTGTTGTATGAGATCCAGCTCAGAGCAACTCCTCTGTTGCGATGATGATGACGCTGATGCTGTTGCTGTTGTTGTGTCTAGTAATCAAATTGGACCTTGAGTATGATTTGAACACATGGCAACAGCAATCATTGTTTTACCTTCATCTGCTTCTTTGGACTTTTTTGGTTTGACAACACCACGCACTGGTTTCAAACGTGCATCACTCAAATCCTGACCGCTACGCCGACGCCCGAGACCTGCAGCAATAATCCCTTCCGAAAAGTCTTTAATCATGCTGGATCGTGAGGGTACTGGTACTGCTGCAGCTGCATCACTTGAACTGCTATATGCACTCTTTGAGCTCTTGTCGGATGAAGTCGATGGTGATTTGACATGGCGCGCCAAAGATGATGATGAAGGTGTGCTGGTTGCTGTTGGAGACAACTCTATGGGTTGGGCTATCTTGTTACCACGTTCCAAAAGGTGCGCAAGGATGCCTTCACGTGCACGTGCCATTGGTTGAGCAAATTTGGGTGATTGGTACGCGGCATATTCGGCGTTGATCACTGCAAGTAGCATGTTTGTAAACAAAGTTAACAAGGGATTGTTTGTTTTCTATGTCTCTCTTACATTTTGCAAGCATAAAGGAGCGAAGTTCGGCTTCATCAAAGAATACGGCATTTTCCGCTGGCAATGAGGGACCAAAACTAGGCACATTTTCGGCCATGGCAATTTCGACCCTGCATAAGAGAAAACGCAAATGAGTGGTTTACTTGAATGCCTAGATCATTCGCATGCTTTTACCTCCATCCTATACGGCCATTCCATTCCTCTGGGTGGACCACAATAAAGACATGCAGGAATTGTGATTTGATGGCTGCAGGATTAAATGGCTGCTTTCCTTCGGCGAATACAACGCATACAATGTCTATATAAGATTCAAGGGTTTAGTGGATGGAGTCGTGTTCCACAACAGCAGCTATGTAGTCTTACCGTTGCCAATGTGGCGTTTCCTTTGCACCTGCTGCTTATCTCCTGGATGTGCAGGGATCATTGTTGAGACGTGATAAGCGATATTGTGTCCGTTCCACTCATTCACAAATGTGTGCTCGCCAGAATAACCGCCTAATAAGTGTAATGTTAGTGACGCTTACATAAATGCCTCAGCCCTTCTCATATGTGTGCATACCTTTAGTATCAAGACCCCCAGCCCATCCATTGTATCCTTTCAGGGGAACTTTTCGGCCAATAATATTGAGGAAGTGGTCAAAGTGCTTTGAGTCGTGATTGTTAGAAAGCCACTCCTCTTCCCTGGTTTGACCCTCTTTGATATAAAGCACACCAAACTTGTAACGATCATGAACCTAAACAACATAACAGTGCAATGATGAGTTTTTATCCCTTTCCCTCCCTTGGATTGGATATGATCATCCGCTTACCGCTTGCTCATCCAGCATCAAGATATCCTTTTGTAATCCAGAGTTGCTCATCGTGTTGGCATCAATTTTCTTCATGTTGTCAAAGGGTATATCCAACGAAGGCTCAATGACTGCTTTCCATGTTGTATCGAGGATCGGATCCTTTTCAGGGGTTTCAGCCGATGGTGCTCGTAGCAGGAATGAATCTGGTATAGTTTTGCGGATATCTTGTCCCTGAAAGAAAAAACAACATGTATAAGAAAATGGAGCGTAAATAAGGTTGAGGAGAGAGAGAGAGAGAGATAAAGAAAGAAATAGGAGATGAAATCGCGACATGCTGATGCACAAACGCACAGGGTAATAGTAAATCAAGCTCCTTCACATACCTGCTTTTTGCGTATGATGATATGGTATAGTCTCTTTGTCGATGCATCAGGCTTGTTCTCCTCGTCATTGTCATCCACCTCCTTCTCCTCGCAAACAGCTGTCACCAAGATGGGATCATTGTCTTTGGTATATCCAACAAAGGTGGTATAATCCTTATCCACAAAACGATTGCGAAAACCATAAGCCTCCTCATCCATATGCTCCACATTGGCTTGTGCATAATCGGGGCGTGTGTTGTCCACTGCATAATCCTGCGCATTGCTTCCCAAACGATTCTTGCCCTCGATGCGATAATTCTTGCATGGGATGACCATGGATCGTTCATAGACCTTGTGATACTGACACACACTTTGATTCACCATTTGCTTCAACAAAGTGATCTACAAGAGAAGAGAGCGGTAAGTATCTTAATTGCTCCTAATCCTCCTATTTTTTCAAATGCTTACAATCTCCTTGACAGCACTTGCCACCGCCTGGTTTTGATTTGCAATCCGTGCCATGATATCCTTGCTATCTTTTTTGCTCGTGGGCTGAATAGGTTGGCCATCAGCAGTAAGAGATTCATTCAATGCATTGGCTTGAGCAATCTTTTCATTCACAGTGACAAAGAACGCCTGGATAGCTGACTTGGACCCCTCTCCTTGAGTATCCCATTCCACCATATCGGTCATTTTACGCACATCATTGACAAGGATACGCAGCTGTTCCTCGGGGAACCGTTTGATCGTTCCATCAGGTGATAGAATTGTTGATGCAAGGAGATTGTCACACTCACTGATCAGTTTGCTGTGCAACGTCGTCAAAGTTGCGGTGACAAGAATGTTGTGACACAGGTCAACGATGCCTCCTCCTCCTTTGTTGCCTTCTACCAATTTCCGCTTATTCTTGTAATGTCCTCCTCCTCCTCCTCCTCCTCCTGAGAATCCATCTTCTGTATTTGTATTCAAATGGCGATAGTTGGCTGTTGTCGATGATGGTTTGTGGTTGGTTTCTGAAAGGTCGTTATCCGCAAGCGTGGCAGATGGTATGGGCGGAGATGACATTTTGTGCGAGTTGAGTGCTGCGGTGGAAGCGTATTGACCCCGAGCAAGACGTCGAAGTGATGAAGAGGATGATGCCTTGGATGCTTCCTAAATAAATCCATATTAATACCAATTCATCTTGCACGGGCGTATATCAAGATCCTTACTTGGCATGATTTGGCTCGTTGTCTACCCCAAACAACCTCATTACTGGATGTAGTAGCATCGGTGCATTGTTCACTTTTGACATCATCAGATCCAGATATCATACTTGAAACAGAGGAATCGACCGCGTCACCATCAAAGAATCCCATACTTCCAATATCCATCCCGAATAAGAGTTCGCCAACAGCTCCTTTTGATTGTTGTGGAGCTTTACCTCGTGAATCCTCCTCCATCATGACAGTAGTAGTCGTAGTACCACCTTCAAGCTGAAGCTTATGATTTTCACTGTAAGCCCGCTGCATCATGGCTGGTGAACCATCATGATTCGTATCACCGTTCATTGGCTCCGCGACAGGAAGACACCGATCCTTGTTATTACTTGAAAAGATAGTATACAGCCCTAATGAACTTGGCGTACGACGTTGTAAGCGTGAATTATCGGGAAACGGAGCCGAAGCTGGTGTTGTGTAATGAATGGTTTGTGGTGCTGCTGGTGGTTGATCCGATGCTGATGGGGTATTGGTATTATTGTCATGTTGTTGTCGTTGATGAAGCATCATAGTAGCAAGTCGACTACGTGATCTTGGTCGACGACTCGAAGACATGAAATCCTTTACTGAAACAATCGATGATCGGAAAGCATTGGGGATACGAGACATTCGGCTGGTAACACTAAACATGGAACTCGTGGAAATATTGGATCGAATAGACCCATTCGATGGTCGCCTCGATAACACTCGCTCAGGCTCAACTGAAGACCGTGCCATTGCTGGTGACACGCTATAGTCCTCTTCTTCATCGTCGACATCGTCTAATTCAGTAACATGTTGTCCAATGGCTGTCGCTGTTCCTGAAGTGCAAGGATTCTGATGCACAACCGCTCCATTGCTGATGTTGCTGTTTGCACTGCCTGACCTCGACATGGTGGTCGCTCCCATTGCTAATTTGTTGGTTGCATTATTGACATTGCTGGATAAAGTTGGTTGAGCCACGAGAGAAGCGTCGTTCGTTGTTGGTGTTGTTGTAGTTGTTGTTGCTTCTGCTGTGAGCATGGCATATAAAAGAAAGTGGTGGGTTTATACAACAAAGAGAGAAAGAAGCGACACACAAAGAAGGGAAAGGGGAAAGAAAGATGGTGACAAGTGGAAAAGGGAAGGAAGAAAAAGAGACCAGGCCAAGGCACACACATTCAGCATCACTCACTCTGATTATCTTTTGATCCTCCGCTTGATGATCCAATGTGGTGTGTGTGTGTGTGTGAGATAGAACACACAGACAACACGAGTATCATTGTGCAAGCTTGCAAGTACTCTTTTTTGGTTTTGCTGCAGGCACATAAACCACAACCGCGGTAGATCATCACATCTCTTGTTAGCTATTGGTACAAATACACTAATTGCATTGTTGCTAAAACAAGAGACCTCCTGGTCGTTGCAGCACGTGGTGTAATATAAAGGGATCCGCACAAGCTTCAATGTCTTTTTCTGGTAGCCCAAAAGCAAGCTTACCATCTCCCTTTGCACAAAAGGTAAGCGAAAAGGGGTTATGAAATGGGAGGAAATCCTTTTACTCGGGTACTCTCTTCCATGGATTTTTTCTACCATACACTAACGTAAATAAAACCTTGATGCTGTGGTTGCACAAAACAAGGTTGACATTTTGTGTGCCATTGGACAAAAAGTTTCTTTTCGAATGCTTTTCAATGAATGTGGTTTGTAGCACTTGGTAATAAGACATTGGGTACATTAATTTATTGACGCGTGCTGAATAATTTGCATATGATATATATTAGATCATGGGAATCAGCATATTTAATATCAGGTAAAGCATACTTTTGGTATTCACGCGTACAGCACGATAATGTCCGATATTGCAAGTAGATCAAACATGATACACTTGGGTAGGAGAAGCATGTAGAAACACCTATATCTTTGTTGACTTTACCTTGACGTCATGTGTATTTACGTATATAGCATGTTTGTGTGACCAATTTCACATGCCAACCGCAATTGTGTGTGGCACTTTTGATCAGTAATTCCGGGCCGCAAATTAAAGAGATACGTTTCATCAATGATCCTCTCGTGACTACATAGTAAAATGCGTTGATCGTAACATGGCAAGTAATGACATCCATCGAGTGGTAGATAGCATGGCGTCGAGTGGGAGAATGTGTGATCTTCAATGCAACCGAGTATGTGCAACAAAGATGATGCAGCGGGCGCGTATCACATACAAGGCACATTTTTGTAAGGGGGAGGATGAACATGGAGGGCTTACCTTTGTGTGAGAAGTTTAGAGCCCCAAGTTGATGGTTGGTTGTGTTCTGGCTCAATACAGATGGGTGCTGCATGTTTCTTTTTTGGGTTGCGTCAATGCTTATTTTCTGCACAAAGCGTTGCTGATGATACAAAGTGCCAAGTGCATATGTATTTGATGGATGATAATTAGTTGCTCGGAAACGATCGGAGGAGGTGTGGATTGTTTACTTTTCATTTCCATTTTGGTGACCATGTTGAATAGCTAGTACATGTCAACAGCATCGGCATTTCAAGGGTAAGCCTTTGATTGTGTGGGAATACGAGACAAGGAAGCGGGCTGCTGGGGTATTCTGTAAAATGCACCATACATGTAAAGGGAGATTTGATCGACCATTCACATTGTAGTATTCAATGTGGAGCAGAGCTCTATTGTTTTATCGGGGATATACCCTTTTATGATTGGTAGATAACGCATCAAAGATAAGTCCCGGACGTTGATAAGAAAATCAAAACGTGTGATTGGTGGGCTCAAAATCCTTTATCTTTTGCATCACACAGTACCCGTAACCCAATTCCACCTTTTTCTCCTTTCTTACTCCCACACATATACAATCTACTTATTGCTCTATTGAACTTGATTGATAACTGAATGAACCCAAATTTCCACACTGACGAACGATTCAATTCTTATCTACAATTCATTCGACCCACGTCCCGCCCCAACAACGACAACAACAACAGCAGCAAAGATAAGAGGACAACCGGTTTACACATTAGCACGGATCCTCTTGGTATCTCCTATCACGATAATCATTCGTCTGCTCCTAATCAAAAAGACGATGCCTATTACGCTGACATCTTTAAGCGACTCAACTTTCCCCATGATCGCCAAACCACGGGAAAGGCAAGCAGCAGCAGTAGTAGTAATGGCAACCGATATCCATTGTCATCATCCATGCCGCAGCAGCAACAACAGCAGCAGAATCGAACCTCTCCAAACCAACATGAACGTCGTCGCACATCTACCACCGAACCAGCACTCTCACAATCCCCATCACCTTCATCATCCTCATCATGCGCGTCACCCGTACTTTCACCATTCCCACGTACGCGTGAGATACCCCGTAGCAAATGCCAAGTCATTCGGCGTCGTGGATCATCCATGTCCTCAAGTAGTTGTGTGAGTGCCAAATCGTGGGACCATATCAAGTCACCTGCTGCCTCATTTCTTGCAAGTTTTGCATCACCTACTGCTGCCACATCAGGCATAGCTCCTTTGGCATTACATGAAGAAGAGGATGCTGGTGATGAGATTGATGACTATGTTCTCGAAAAGATCATTGGCTATGGTGGATTTTCAACGGTGCGTAGTGGCTATTGTATCTCGGATGGACACAAGGTGGCTGTCAAGGTTATCAAAAAGAGTTGCATGAGCGATGCTGATTTGCAACGTTTGGAGCGTGAATTGGATCTCTGGAAGTCCTTGGATCATGAACATTTGGTGACCATTGAGAAGTTACTGGAAACGGATCATGCCATGTATGTCGTATGCAGCTATTGCAGTGCTGGCTCTTTGCGTGATTGGATGAAGCGCAAGCAATCCGTCACTGAAAATGAAGCACGTGTGGTTGTTCAGCAATTGTGCAGTGCATTGCAATACCTTCATGAAGAAGCACGCGTATGTCACAAGGATGTCAAACTTGAAAATGTCTTGCTGGATGAGCATAATCGTGTACGTCTTTGTGACTTTGGTCTCTCGGTCTATATACAACCTGTAACGACACCACCACCCACACCTATGGGAATCCAATCACCCTCATCATCATCACCCAATGAATTGGACGAGGCAGGTGGATCATTGGCATACGTGGCCCCTGAGCAGGTACGTTCTCGATACATGTTGCCTTGCCCAAAGACCGATATGTGGTCTTTGGGCGTCCTGCTGTATGCCATGGTCGTCGGCAAATGTCCTTTTGAAGATGATTATGACGCACGCTTACAACAAAAAATCCTTAATGGTACGTTCCACATGCCTGATTTCTTGTCCAATGAGCTGCAGGCCTTGTTGCGTAACTTGTTGCATCAGGATCCCAAAACACGGTACACCGCTCGTCAAGTCTTGCAGTCAGATTGGTGTGGTTGTTCAGCTTATTAATGCCCCCTTCCTTTCCCTGATCATTCCTCATTGCTTTTGTAAATACTCTTTGGTTTCCATTTTGGAACGCTATTCCCTTTCCAATGTTTAAATAGCCTTTTTTCAAACGCCCGTTCTCTTAGTTATTATACCTTTGCATAATAAAGCCGAATGTGGATACTTTTGTATACATCATCATGCATGAACAAGCTGAGTAGAAAACCAAAAAGAGGAACAAACCCAGCCAGTGGTGCGGATTAAAGGATCGACCATGCGCGTGCGTGTGTTGTGTGGTGCAACCAACTATTTACATGACCACGTGCAATGCAGCTGAGTAAATTACGCATTATTATTCTCGAGACCCGATAAAGTCAGATTCTTTAAAAGAGCAATGTTGTATTGTAGTAGTATCATAAATGATGTATGGTGTATATTGAAAATGCTGTTGAAGTATATGTATGTGCGTGCAGGAAGCAAAAAACAAGAAAACACAAATAACGTGAGGAGGAGATGGGTGTGTGCGATGAAATGAATGATAAAAGAATGAGAGAGAGAGAAAACAAATATATACTTACAACAGTGAAGAGAAGAAATACCCTCGGCAATAGGTCAAAAAGGAATCAGGGGTAGGGGATAAAAGGAGAAAGGGTGATTGAGGAGAGAGCGAGAGGTGGTGTAGATGGATTAGGAGTAGAAAAAGAAAAATAGTAAAAGGGGATCATGATAGCAATCGTTGTATATGGTGTTGATCATGCGTGTTGTTGTCGTTGCAACATGACCAACAAATTGGCTGCATCTTCTTCATCCGAGGAAAAGACCGGATCGTCAACAGTGTAACTCTTACTTAATGGTGATGATGATGCACATCGTCTGACGGCGGTGGTGGTTGTGGATGTTGTTGTTGTGGGTGTCGGGGATGGTGAAGTGCTTCGTTTGGCGGATAATGGATATAATAATGGTGAGCTACGCGTCATTGTCCTTGATAATGCCGCCCGTTTCTTTATAGATGCACTAGAATGACTCATTTTAGGAATACCATGGCTGTGTCCATAATAATAGTATCGTCGGGTAGTGTTATTGCTGCGGTCATTTGCCTTGGCACCATTCTTGTAGTATCGGGCTGATGCCGGTGATGATGATGCTGCTGCTGCGGCGGTAACCAACGTAAAAGCCGACTTTAGTTTTTGTTGAATGTGTGGATGAGGATGATGATAATGCTGTTGCTGCATGTGGCTATGGTGTAACAGGCCCCATTCGAGGCTGAGAAAGTCATATTTCTCGTATCCATGCTTGCGTTTAAAGTCGGCGAGTGCAAGTCTTGTCTTTAGACGATATATCATCTACACGACGTGTGTGTGAATGTATGCGCTTACATACAACAATGAAAATCTATCACACACATACCTCGGCCACGTTTGGAGGGCAATTCGATTGCTGTTGTTGTTGTTGAGACATTGAAAAGGAAAGAAGATCGATACAAAGGCGCGTATACGTAGAAGATAATGCAATGAGTGAATGGGAACGAATAGCAGTAATAAAAGAGAAGAAAAAGGATAATCGCGTTAATGTGAAAGAGAAAGAGGAAAGAAAAGGGGGTTGGGGGGAGGGGAGAAAGAAAAGCAAGTTATCAACCAGCCAGCCACGATGAGGATTCTCTTGTTTTTAACTCGTGTGTGTGTGTGTGTGTGTGTGTATGGTGGGTGTCTAAGAGCCGCATGACCTAGAAGGCCCAAGTTGTCTTTATCCCCCACCCCGTGCAAAAGAAGCGGAGTGTTCTTTGGCGTTGGTTCATGCATTGACTGAGTGGTGGATGAGCGTGTGAGCGAAAAACACGCCACGCACGGACTTTTTCCTTTTATCATGTCTCGTATTCCTGTTACAGTTCTCACAGGTTTCCTTGGTGCTGGGAAAACTACGCTTCTCAACAGAATACTCGACTCTATCAAGTCTGCCAATATCCCAAAACGCATCGCCGTCATTGAAAACGAATTCGCTGCTGCATTTGGTATTGTACGCTTTATTATGGCAATGGGACTTCTATGTACATGCGTCATCTCATCTAGTTCATGCTGTAGGAGAATGAGATTATCCACCAAGACAAGACACAAGAGATAAAGAGTCTTTATGAGTTTGGTTGGTATGACGACGAGGTTGGGGGGAGGGAAGGTCGTTGGGCAAGCAACGCCAAGCTGATGGGATACACACACTCTATTAGGGGATGCGTATGCTGTTCATCCAGTGGAGAGCTTATCAATACACTCTTGGAGATTATTCAGCAGAATGAAACGACGAACGAGCCAATTGATCACATCATCCTGGAGACCACTGGTAATTCTCGTCATCATCATGAGTGTGCTCGCGTGGTTGCTCACGGGGCACAATGACCACGTCATGTTTTTAATAATCTTTCCGTTTTCAGGACTCGCTGACCCAGCTCCCATCCTTCACATGATCCAACAAGGTGCAGATGGAAAAGGGAATGACGATATCGTGCAACATTTCTACGTCGATGGCATCGTCACCATTGTGGATGCAAAGCATTATTTCTCGCGTCTCAAAAGCAGCGCTCAAAACGACGACAAGTTCAAGAATGAACCTCTTGCCCAAATTGAGACAACCGATGTCGTCATTGTCAACAAACTCGATTTGGTCACTCAGGATCAAGTACGCTCCTTGGAACAATTCATTCATGAAAAGAATCCACATGCCAAGATTATCACCACTCGCTTTGCTCAAGTACCCTCCATTGAATCCTTATTTGGTCTCAGAAAGGATATCAAAAGCGACCCTATTCCGAAGAATGTGAAGCAGCATGATCCATCGGTGGAGCAAACCATGATGCTAGTTAATGGCCCTGTTGACAAGGAAAAGGTCCTCGACTTTGTAAGAAGAGAAGCATGTGAACTACATGATACGCTTTATCGCATCAAGGGTGTGCTGGCGGTCAAAGAAAGCAACAAAAAGTTGATCCTTCAGGGTGTGGATGAGCATGTGACCTTGACCGAGCATAGTGAATGGAAACAAGATGAACCCAGGGATAGTAGATTGACGTTTATTGGCAAAGATATGAAACAACATGGCGACAGGCTTCAAGAGGAATTCGATCGCTGTGTTACAGAATAAATAGTAGTTATTGTGTTCCCATCCTTGTATGTTTTGACGACTTCCTTTTAAAATACATGCATAACTTAGTCAATTGCATCCACTTTTAATGTGCTATTTACCTTGTGAATTTGACCAAACCATCGTAGACATGTCCCAAGTTGTTTGCTTTGCTCAAATCAAATGAATGAGCGGTCTCAGAGATGGATGCGAAGAAATCTGGGTCATTTTTCTCAACACTTTGCAAACGCTCACCGAGCACAGAAAGAAAAGTCGACCAAACAGCTTGAGGATCATCCATTCTAGGGACATCGATAGCAAGTAATCCAAGCACTCCATAGACATAATCCACGGGATTTGTACATGTTCGAGGAGAACCAGCTAGATTATCAAGCACACTTTTCAAGCCGATTAACCTGGCTTTGCTGTTCTTCCATAGCTGCAAATCCACCTTTATAGTGCGTTGTTGCTCAATGATATGATGGAATCGGGTATAACTTTTTGAAATGGCTTGAGTGATGCCTCCTTGATATTCTTCCTTCAAGATGGGTTCACTTTCAATCATGCTATCTAAAGTAGTAGTAGACTTATAGGGTTGGTTTCCCTCGTTTTAGGGGAGGCATATTGTACATGTAGACTTACGTATCTTTTGTAAGCTCCAGATGATTTGATCAAGGTACACAAACGTCGACCCATGAAATCTTACGGTGTCACATCGCTCATCAATGGCCGTAAATCTTTCTGGTAACAGAAATTCTTGCCATGTCCATACACGAGAGAACCAGAAGCAATCAAAGAATTGTGCAACCGCATGCAGCTCATCATGAAACTGTATCCCCACTT
The DNA here is from genome assembly GCF_029851405.1 of Lichtheimia ornata. Taxonomy (NCBI): domain Eukaryota; kingdom Fungi; phylum Mucoromycota; class Mucoromycetes; order Mucorales; family Lichtheimiaceae; genus Lichtheimia; species Lichtheimia ornata. Next base: position 39,565 of record NW_026695433.1, on the reverse strand, counting down.
CTTTTAATCGTAAAGGCTTTCCAACGTCCTCTGCTCCTGTCGGAGTGGCACAATAATGCTCGAATTCATCAATGTCGTTATGTTTGATTGCATGTCTATACGCTCGCAACGTATGTGTGACCACAATTGACAACGTTAACCATTTGGCATTGATTTGCTGAATGCCGCTGATCGCTGGTGATACGTCAATTAGCGCAAAGCACCCATAGCACGATTCGTATACATCTCCCATAATCATAAGTGGTGTGTCCGTTCGAGCACACAACACATCGATCCACCAGTAACTCCCTGGCTTAAGCAACGCCAATATCGTATCACGCTTTTCGGGTCGCATGGGTACTGGTTGAGCAGGGTTACCATGTTCATCAACAATCAAGTCGCTGACATCCCATAAGGGCGCATTTTGAACATCACCCCATAAATGCGATAATGCATAATATCCACAGACCTCAAGACGTTGCTGATGCTCAAGATCTTTTGAAGGTTGCACAATTCTCATGATGTCTTCGTTGCCAGCGGGAACGTAAAGTACCCGAAAATCTGGATGACTATAAAGCTGGCTTGTCTGTAGTTGGCGCTGATTGTGGCTAGTCGTTGTTGTTGAATACAACGAGCCATTCTTTTCCCTGCATGTTGTTCGTTGTTGTGAAGATGGTCCCTGAAGATTTGATCCTTTGCCAAAGAGCAGCTGCTTATTGTTGGTTATCGTTTGCATGACATGTTGCTGTATTTCCTGAAACATGATCTTCCATGAGGATTGACGCACGATGGTATCATCACTTGCTTGTCGATATGGTGGTTGTTCCATGCTCCTATTGATATTCGACGTATCCTCAAACTCCTCTCCATATTCCACTTGCATGATATAGTCTGCTGTTTTAATGTCTATGTATCAGCGCATTCGGTCGCTTAATAATCATACAAGGGTGAATGTGATTTACGTGATGAAATAGGCGTAGGAAATAAAAGGACGCGGTATCCAGGAGAAGGAAGAAGAAAGAAAGCACCAGGTACTGGAGTTGAAAAAAAAGGTGCAGAAGGCTGCTGTACCTCATTTTGAAAGCTTGTCCCACCTGCATGCCGACCCTCCGAAGTACTACATACATGATTCCCGTATCCACACGTTCCAATCTCATTGAAAATTATGAATCTTTTGTTACAATTGAATAATCATACACTAGCAAAAGACTATTATGGGTTGTTGCTTTTCTTTTGCTTGTTGCTCTCATCGAACACTGAAAGGATATTACGGCGTACAGCAAACTCGTCGACTACTTCGGATGACAGGATATTCTCGCCGCTCTTGACAGCCTTTTGCAAACGTTCGGTCTCACTGCTTATGAATTGATCACCGTTGGACCGAATCTTGTCCATGACATTGGCATAAAATTGAGCATGTCTAAAAATGGGTGAGCCTTTTACCCTCCATGATAGCATCCATAACCGGTTAAACAACTTACCGATTGTCGACAAGTCTATCAGCGATAGCGCCAGCTTGCTTTCGGATTTGATCACGTGTAGTATCATCCACAGCTTCAACGAATTTGCGAGCGAGCTGATCCAATTCAGACACACGTCCAGCCTATGCATAATGTATTAGACCCCATCACTACGTAGTATTTAGCTATCCCACTACTTGCCGTTTTGCCCAACCCACCCGTTGGCATACGATTCGTGCCGCATTGCTTGTTCAAGTACTTGATTAAAGCAGCCTCCGTATAAGGACCATCATACTTTGAAGGATCTTGCTTGCCAGCTGCAAAGAATTCAAGCGATGGAAACTCGGTCACACTATACTTTTCAGCAATGCCTCGTTCTTTTTGCGCATTGATCTTGGCAATCTTGCACTAGAATGTGTTTTAGTAAGCCATGTATCATGAGACGACCACTAACAAACACTTACGGATGGTTCATTGGCAAATGCTTCAGCGACCTTTTCGTAAACGGGAGCTGCATAAATGATGTTAAACCAAAAGTAGTAGTTACCCCCCCTCCGACAATAACAAATTACCAAGATCCTCGCAACTTTGACAACCGGGCCTGTAAAATTCAACCAGGACATGAGATGATGGCTGATGAACATTTCGCTCAAAGTTTTGTGCGTTCAATTCGACAATGCGATGGCTGCCACTGGTGGCCTTTGGACGAATGCCTGCATGATAGCAATAAATACCACCTCTTTTCCCTTTTTCCTTGATCATGTCCTTTTACCAACCTGATTTTTGTTGAATGAAGCGGGTAATGGCATCAAAATCACGTGCTCCTGCATAGACTTCAGCGAGACCGTTATCAGTGCTGCTCACGCCTTTGGGAAACCACAAGAGAGTAGGATACATTTTGACACCATAATTCCTTGTCAATGAGCCTTCCTTTTGAGAGTTGACTTCAGCGATCATGACGCCTGAGCCCTTGTATGCCTCTGCCACGCGTTGATAATCGGGTGCGAGATTTTTGCAATGGGTACACCAAGGTGCATAAAACTTGACGAGCACAGGCTGTGAGCCATCCACCACCTTGTCAAACGTGTAGTGCGATAAGATATACACATCGCCATCCTTGGGAATGCCTCGGTTCTTGTACATGAACTTTTGAATCAGCTCTTGAGGAGACCTGGCGGTCTTGATCTCGATCCAAGCGGCATTGGCATGGTGCACCAACCGGTCTCTATGGAGGGGCATGTCACGCCAAACTTGCTCCAAGCTGTCGCGATCGCGGATAGTGTCGACTAGACTGGTTGCATGCTCGCCACCTTGATAGTAATAATCATACGCCAATAAACCGAGACATAGAAAGACCAATGCACGAAATAGACTACTGAATAATCCCATCGAGAAGAAATTATACAACACCCGGAAGAAAAGAGCGGCCGTGGTACCAAATGGAAAATAATACCATCTTTTATGGTTTCACACACACCCCACACATTTTGAAACTTCTTTGCAAAAGCTGTTGCTGATGTTGCTAGGCAATCCCGTTGCACTCCGCCTGTATTATTAATGCTTGTCCAATGAGATCCATTATTATGCATCATCAACAAGGATGCTGTTTACAATACATGATGTTGAGCTCTTAATCAATAGCTTGGTTGAAAGGAGGGATTTGCTATACCATCTGTCTATGTAAGGTTGACTGTCAGTCCCATGTACCACAAATCACTGAAAGCATCAATCGTGTGAATTACCTGTGTTGGGTGTATAACATCATCTCTCTCAAAAGGCATAAAAAAGCGTAAATGGGTTCCTTTCCTATACCATCAAAGCATGATTCTTAAGCAAAAATGACGGGCTCAATGATGGGGAAGCACGCATGAATACAACCATTACACACATAAGGAGCTGGTCTTTGACTACCTTTAACTAGAAACAATGGCAAGGTAATCGTTTTCATGTGTGGAGGTTGAGGGGATGTGAAGCGTTTGTCTTCGATTAGTCATGCGTGGATGGCACTAACCTGGAAACTGGGAATCTCAAAGCGTAGGCTTTGATGCGTAATCGATGGATTTGGGCATAAAGACCTCTTAAAGAGCGAAGCCGCTATTGCCTGAGATGGGTCTTACCCATACACAAAGCTTGTGGTATGAAAAGATGATACTTTTCTCCAATCCATGCTTGATAATGCTCAACCAAGTAGGAGTTTATTGGTGTTACCGTTCCATCATCATCATTGGATGTGTCAATGTTTGCAAAGTGTGAGCCACGTTTACAGCTTGGATGATGATGATCATCACATCATCATCATGTTTTATTTGTTGTATGTAGTAATGGTCTTTATCAGATGAACGGCAATCGGGGGATATTCTTACCGTTTCAACCGGGATATCATGCCAAGGAGGCTCAACGTGCCAAGGTCGCCAAAATAGGTGTGGCATTAGAGGGGGAAACGGGGGGGGTGATGGTGGAGATGATCTTTCCAGTATATCTGATAACAAGTTATTCTACTCACATGGACGCATACATATATACACAAACAATTTGTACGTACGTATTTATGATGAAAGCATCATAGTAAATGAGGCTCTGTAGTAATCTCATCTTTAAATGAGACATGGACAAACCGGTAGGTTCTCCGAGTTTCCGCGAACAACAGGCTCAGCTTTATCAGCTATAGTACGGATATACAATCAGATCAATTTCATCCCTAATCTCCATTCTTATTCATCTCTTCTTTCTTTTCATATTCTTTCCTTATGGCTTATTAACCATGGATACTCTCAGTGCATCAAATTCTCTTTCCTTTTCTTCTCACCCAATGGACGCTACTCCTACTACTACTACAACTACAACAAGTCCACTCTCATCGCCAGCATCAAAGCAACAACAGCAACAACAACAGCAGCCTAAACGCAAATCCTCGATTTCCGAAGACAAGTCGCATGCCAAACAACGTAAAGAAATGCATGAAGTGTCAGCAACTCAATGTGCCAATTGTGGAACGACGACCACACCTTTATGGCGACGAGCGCCTAATGGCGATACGATTTGTAATGCTTGTGGTTTATACTTTAAAGCTCGCAACCAGTTTCGACCACCCACACTCAAACGCAACACACATCAACGGCCCAAAGAGATGGACAAAGGCAGCAGCAGCAGCAGCCTAGCAACCATGAATACGTTACATGATTGTGGGAGTGGACCCGAGAGTGGAACATGTCCTGGTGGAGGGCAATGTAATGGCAGTGGAGGCAGTGAATCCTGTGCTGGATGTCCGGCATTCAACCAACACCAAGTGAATCGTCAAGCATTGATATGTGCCAATTGTCGAACAACGACCACGCCTCTATGGCGACGAGATGAATCGGGGAACACCATATGCAATGCGTGTGGACTCTATTACAAGTTACATGGAATGCATCGACCGGTTAGCATGAAGCGTAGTGTGATTAAACGGAGGAAACGGGTCGTTGTTGCCGAGACATCTTCATCAGCATCGGCTTCACCACCAGAGGAAAAATTGGATGAAGTATCAACAGAAGATAAGCAACATCATCACCGCCAAGTCGTCGTACGAAAACAGCCAAAGAACAAATCACCTACCAAGAACAACAACAATCCATCATCATCAGCAACATCGCCACCGTTCAAACATGATGAAGTACCTCCCATCGAAGATTACATTGTTCCCAAAAGACAATCACCTGGCACATCAACATCAACAACAACACCATTCATGACAACTACCACAACAACAACATCGTCACCATCCGTATCACCACCACCACCCTTAGTTGCTCCTCGACCAAGATTACCACAACCCTCCAATGGAATCGAATCGTTGCTACTTGCTGCCGAGGTGGATGTGGAGACGACCACGAGTCATAGCAACAGTAACAATGGCAACAACACCACTCTTCTTCCGCCCATTTCTCTACCGCCTCTTACCTCCTCCTCATCATTGTCCGATTTTGACGACGCACTAGATAGACTTGTTCGCTTACGTAGACAACCATCATCCCAGCATACCTTACAACAAATTGCTCCTCAATTACGTGATCTAGTACGTCGTGCCGAGGCTTCTTGTTTTCAACATCCTCATCATCATCATCATCAGCAGCAGCATCAAGCTAGTACTCCATTATAACCCCATTTTATCTGTACCGATATATCACTTTGAATAAACCATTTTGCAATGAATATAATCCTTTAGATGAAACGAATGTACAAGAAGTCGGAAGGATAAGGAATCAAAAAACGAGGTAGTAGGAGAGTGAATGAGTGAGTGAGTGAGTGGGTAATATATGTACGTGGTGTATACTACAGGTGCAACTAATGTATCGCGGGATATTGTGTCTGTGTGTTTGTGCAACATGAAACGAAAGGTGTGATGGTGGTGGTGGTTGGGGGGTTGTTGTTGTTGTTTTAGGATGTAGATGATGATGGGATTTTAGCCTTTTTCTTTTTGAACCAATCCAATAAGTCGTGTGCCGTACTAGGTCGTTTGACGAATGTTTTGTTGTTGTTGTTGTTGTTGTTGCTGCTTCTACGTCGATGATGGTGTTTATCATGGGTGATATCGTCATTGTTGTTGTTGTTGTTGCTATCTTGATCCTCTTCTTCCTTTTCATCTTCGCCTGCCCACCATCCACTCACAAGGCCCAATCGTACTGTCATTTTGGCAATCGTCTTGTTTTGCTTCGAGGGTGCTCCTTCTTGTTGCTCCCACCAACGATGGTGATTGAGGTCATGTACAGGGAATGTGCGTTCAACAAATGTTGCATCTTTGTTGTGGCTGCGGCCATGATAATAATGTTGTTGATGGTGGTGATGATGATGGTGATGTGAGTGTCCACGTGAATTGCGATAAAAGGCGAGATTGCTTAATGGAATGTGTGCCATGCCCATCACTGTCATCCTGTCACTAAACAAACGTTTGTTGTTGTTGTTGTTGTCATCTCCTCTCATGTCATCGTCATCATCATCATCATCTTCTGATGTCGTGGTCGTATCTTTCATCACCAGGGACACTTCCAGAAACCGCAAGTCATCCAACCAGTTTTGGATATCGACCAGATGTCCACGTAAATGGAAACAGGTGGGCCATGTGGTGCTACTACTCTTTGCTTTTGTCGTCAAAGAATGCGAAATGGAGGCTGCAGGGCAATGAACAACATTGGATAGAATGCTGTATGTGAAAAAGGGTTTGTGGGCTACACCTCGTTGTTGTTGATGACGTCCAATACTGGTTGCTGTGCCAGGTCTACTGCGACTACCACTGTTCATGTTGCCACGATATCGATGCATGCTCATTTCCGAAAGATCTCTCAAATTCACATAATCGGTATCCACAATGCGGAAATAAAGCGTGTATGGTTTGGTTCCTTTCCCTATCTGATGATAGTGTGGGTGCTTTGAGGATGCTTCCTTGGCTACAGGTTGTTGTTGTAGCTGTTGTTGTTGACGTCTGGATGATACGGAGGGTTGAGGTTGATGTTTAAGCTTGATACTACGAAACTCGTTTGCCAGTTGATCAATGTTGAGATCCACATGATGACGGCCCAGCTTGTTGTTGTTGTTGTTGTTATTGAGGAATGAATGGGAGGATGGTGACGACAAGAGCGTGGTAGCCGTTGTAGTAGTGACACTATCGGAAAATAAGAGAGGTGTGCTGGCATTGCTTAGATCACCAAGGGACTTGAGCTCTAACAAGGCTGACGAAGGTGATGGTGCCATGGCAGGAGAAGCTTGTTGCGATTTTTCTGTTGGCATAGCCACAATAAACAATCCAGCTTTGAGCTGCTCCTTGTTGCGTCGTCCATCCGATAACGTTTGCCAGTCGCCCCTATCGGCAACAAACCGATTCACCTTGTCCATGTGCCCGCCATGATGGACCACCATTTTGGCTTCGGAAACACGGAGACGGGCCGTGCCAATGCGTTGTTGCCCTGCATCCACGCCCACGGCATCCACTGTGAGCGTAATTTCGGCATCGTGCGTTCGTAGACGTTGCAGCAATTTGGTTGAAATGAGATAAGCAAGAGTGGTGTTCAATGTCACGGTGCCTTCACGCGAGATGGTAGCTGGTGGAGTGCTGATTATCGTCGTCGGTGGAATAAGGTCGTCAACAGCAGCTGGTAGTCGTAGCTCCAACTTGCTTTGTATACAGATATCGTGTTCAGTGCTGTGAGAGAAATAACGACCTTAAGCGATAGTAGAGTGGATGTATATATATATGAAGATCGAATAAAGGGAAACAGGAACCAGTGAGTCATCTTTTCATATCATTATTCCCCACTTTCCGATACGAGCTGGGCTTATGCCAATGCTAAGCATGATATTGTGATGGAATGTACCTTTTTGTAATGCTACTAGAATAGCATACTCGCAAGTCCTTGTAAGCAGTAAAGACATGCTTGGCTATAAAAGGTGTGTGTGGAAGGAGATATAAGAGGAAAAGAGAGAGGGCGCATTTGCAAATGACCAGAAGGCGAAAGAAAATTTTGGGTCTTGGTAGCACAAGCAAATCAAACACTAACACAACGAGGAAGAAACATCATTCCATACATTAAATTTGTCTTGAACATTTCTGATATTTATATACGACGAATATGTGAGAGAGTGTGAGTGAGTGAGTGAGTGTGAGTGTGAGTGTGAGTGTGTGTGTGTTGGGGTTGGAAAGAGGGAGAGGGGGAAATGGGGTGCTATTTGTTGTGCGTATGGTGGTGGTGTGGTGTGTGAACAAGTAAAAAGTGAAAGTGGGTGTATATAATATTATTGACCTCCTCCGAAATTAAATCCACCTTGAGGTGCCTGCACTTGTTGTTGGAACGTGAATTGGCCACCCTCCATATCTGGGTTCATCTCCTGCGTCTCTCCATCATCATCCTCGGAAAAGTACTTGTCGATTATTTGGTATGCCTTTTTGTAAATCTCTGTGTTGTCATGCTGTTGCAAATCGTGTATATAATCCAATCCATTACATTCCTCAATGTGCAATGCATATGGGTTAAGACCATCTGCTGTGTTGGGTCGCTCCATTTCACCAACGCTCAAGATATTATCCAGGCCATCCAATGTCACCATAATGATCTTGTTGTCCATGCTCATCAAGATATCACACAAAGGCTTGATACATCCTTCGGACACCAAATACTTGATTTGATCAGGCTTGTTAAGTCCACCTGAGGTAGCATTGCAAATAGCCCAGCATGCTTCCTTCTTGGTCTTGAAATCACCATGAGCAAGAATTTGGATAAGAGGTCGCATCAAACCAGCATCAATCACAGCTTGAATTTGGATCGTGTTGCCAGCAGTAATGTTCGACAAGGTCCAACATGTCTCCTTACGAATGGCTTCCTTGGGGCTGACTAGCAAGTGATGCAATGCATTGATGGCTCCACAGTTGATAATAGTCTGAGTCTGGTGATCATCACCTGTGACAATGTTACCCACTGAACGAAGAGCAGGTGTTTGAACGGTGGTGTTGGGATGACCCAAAAGTTCAACAAGGCGTGAGCATACACCAGAATCCACCACAGCTTGAATACGATCGTTTTGACCATCCGACAAGTATGAAATAGCCCAGCAGGTATCAATCAACACTTCCTCATCCGTAGACATGATCAACTTGGATAAGACATTAAGAGCGGGTGCCACCTAATATGATTGCCATTGTTAGTTGACTATCCATCCTTCCCAAATCATACTTTTTACTTACCATTGGCCATTCAGGTTGGGGATTCTTGCCACGACAGAAGTTTGACAAGGTCCAGGTTGCATTACGAAGCATGGAAATCTTGGTAGTCTCCTCAAAGATGGCCAACAATGGAGGAAGAGCGCCACAATGAAGGACATAATCACGGCATCGAGCACTGTCACCAGCAATGTTACCCAAAGCCCACACAGCTTGTTCCTTGACATCCATCACAGGGCTGCTTAAGAGTTCAATAAAGCGAGGCACGGCATCAGCTTCCAAAACGACTTGAGTTTGTTGAGATGATCCTGATGCAATGTTGGTCAATGCCCATGCAGCTTCAAACTAGGAAAGAAATGTTAATACATCTATATGACCTCCTTCTTATACAACCAAAACCCCCTTTTCTTACCTGTAAAGTAGAATTCGTAGAACGTAAAAATTCAACAAATCGTGGAACAACCCCACAAGCAATAACTTCTTCAATGGGTGGGTTTCTCTCCTTGGACAAAAGCTTTCTAAAGTGGGAGGTGGCTGCCAGTTGTGTGTCGGTGTCTTGAGAATAGAGGCCGCTCACCATGTCAGGCAATACAGACATAAGCTATGACAACAAAGCATGTACGTGTCAATAAACAAGTAGAGCTTTGTTGTAGTGTATCATAGTATGCTTACCTGTGTGTCGACACCAAACGAATCGGCATCATCATCTGAATCGTCAGGGAGATTTTGGAGGTTGAAGTTGCGTCTTTTGGCAAGATTCTCTTCCTTCTTTTGCTTGCGAATCTCCACTTGTGCAGTCTCGCGTCGACGTCGTACTTCTTCTGGCTTAAAGTGGGCTCTCGATTTGTAGGTGCTGCGACGTAGATCGGCAAGTGGATCCATGGCTTTCAAAAGTATACAAGAGAAAGAGAAAGAGAGAAAAGGAAAGCTGAAGCAAAATTGTCTGCGGAAAGCGCGCGTGTGAAGGGTGAACAACGTCCTTGGATTCAACATCAGACCGATCACCCATCATCATCATCATTGTCGCCACACACACACACACACTCACACACACACACAATATACAACACAATCACACACAATGAATTGTCCCTATAAGAGATGATCCATATTTATATCCCCTACACACAATCAACCTTTCATTTATTAACAAGGGTGCCATAAATGATGCCTACTACAGGCTTGGCTTGTTCACAAGAAGGCCATAGGTCGAGATGTCATCCTTCTTGGAAACTACCTATGCCAATGATGATTCCCCTTTTTTTGTTGAGTGATTCAATCCATCATAATACAGTAGATCACAATGGTTAGGCAAGTGGATAATGGAATGTAGCGTGTCATTGTATGTATAAATTTGGCATGATGATAACAATCAGAAATAGGATTTCTTTCTTTACACAAGCAATAAACGGGTACTTCTCATTATACGTTTCATGATGTGTATATTCAATGTTGATTACTAGAAAGGCATGAGTGGATTAATAGGATGATAAACCTTGAATTTAAGAGATAAGGGAGATGTTTAGTGTCGGATCGGCCATACAATGCAGGGACCACCAATCCTCGGATTTAGACATTGGAATCCACATCACCCGCAAGGACCTCCCCCACCCTTTCGAAACCCTTAATCCGATATGGTACGTAATATCCAGGATGATAAATTATATGGATGAATGATGGGAAAGGGTGGATGAATCGATAAATAGGTTGAATGGGATGGATGGATGGATGAATGAATATACTAAAGAATGGGATGTTCTATGTATAGCCTTCCAACAAGTCCTTCCGCACCAAGGTCAAGCTCGCCAAGAAGCAAAAGCAGAACCGTCCTCTTCCTCATTGGTTCCGCATGAAGGCTGACACCAAGATTCGGTAAGGCCCAATGACCAGCATGGCAAGTGTCTCCATGGCTAACCACTCATTTTCAATATCCTATAGCTGGAACGCCAAGCGCCGCAACTGGCGCCACACCAAGCTTAACATCTAAGCTATCTTTATTTCATATGTGCATACACCTACACCCACACCCACACCCACCTACACACATTACTTGATCAATCACCATCAACTGATAAAGTATACGTACATGTACATGGATAGCCAACGCATCGATTGATTTATTCGCATGATAAGAGGATTTATTGAATGTAACGGACAAAGGAAGGGGGGTAAACAAAGGATGGCATATAGGATGGCAAGCAAAATACACACAAAGAAAGAGCAAACTAGCAAATGATATGTATCCCTTCTCAGTTGCTTTAGCATGAGCCAAAAGTGTTCTCGCCAGAATATCTACAATGGCATCCCAAATAGTGTAAGACTCCCATAATTCATGCAACATCATGATTTGTCACGTTCCTCTCTCCGAACACTTACGTTATATACAAGAAACCATCCTCATCCTTGTGTTCCTCATAAATGGCACTCATCAATCCTATAAAAGTCATAAGTATTCAAGTCATGGTAGTAACCATCATCCTATTTACCTGCAGTTGGCGGTAATATCTCATTGACAAAGATAAAGATAGCCTTCTCAGGACTAAGCTTGATACGCTTGCGAATGACATAGACAAACTGGCCGACCGTCAAATCCGAAGGCACCAGGTACTTTTTCTTGTCGATGGTAGGTATATCACTCTTTTCAACCTTTTCACAGATCACTGGGATACGGTCAGGATACTTTTGCCGGATACGTTCAGCTTCAGCCTTGCGCTTGTCTGCATAATGAAGAGAGAAACCGCATTAGATGGCGGCCATGACAATAAACAAAAGTCCCAATCTTACTCACCGAAAGGATGTTCGTCTTTGAATTTCGATCGCATGTTGGTTCAAAGTTGTCAAGTAGTTGATAGCGGTAGCGTAATAGAAAGTAAAAGAAAAAGAGATAAAGGTTGGCTGCGGTTCAAGCGTGAGAGTTGCACCCAAAGACCCCACTCTCGCTCCCTCTCATTTCCGCGTGACCTCTGCGCATGATTCATGCTAGCCAATCATATCAACGCTGAGCCCTCTCCCACCAAACCACATGTATCATGGGCCCTCTTTTCCCTTTGTCATGTTAACCTCCACGCCCACACACATAGCCGACATTGTATTATGGATGCCCGTTGATACTACTCCTGCTGGTGATTGAGATAAATCGATAAACCAATCGACAAGTGGGGGATGAATGATGATGATAATGAAGATGCAACAACATTGTTGTACCCATCCTTTATATAACACCCTTTGTTGTAATTCCACTTTCCCAACATTCCATGTACACATGGCATGCTTGAAGGATATACGTAATTCACTTTGCGATAGACTTGCATAAAAATCACTCTACATCATAGCTACTAGGATAGTCACATGACTTTGATAAACGACTTGCGCTATATACATGATGTTCGACAATGCATATACCAGCAGCTTGACTGGGTATGTAATATGCAATTATGCGACAATTCCAATAGCACGCAACTATAGATAGCAATCTTTTCATAATGGCATTTATAGGTGATGAGATACGTGTGCAATGACCTTTCACTTTTTCCATTATTCCATTGGGCACGTATCATCAAGATAGAGTGCCTTCTGCATATACATCCTTTGATAGATTGATTCGTTGGATTGGAGAAGGATGGATCCACAAAAAGACATGCTGTCCTGATATCATGCTGGTAATTCTTCAATGATGATTGGAATGTCCCCAATGCCACAAAACAGCACCATATTATTGATCACACTAGAAAGACACTGTATAAAAAGAGAGCACTATCCTACTAGGAGAAGGAAACAATGACAACTGGCAACGGGAGCGTTGTTGAAAAGTTGAATTTGCGGAGATTCTTGTAATGTCAGAACAAAGCACCAGCCGCACAAAAAGAGGATTTTACCTTTATCCCTTTTCACCGAGTCGAGATCGTCATGGGCAAGCAAAAGACCCAACGCCGCAACAAGAATCGCTCAAATCCTATCGGTGCGCGTGTCAATGCCGGTCTTCAACAAGGCATTGCTCAACAGTCTCCTCAGCCTGAGCAGATCCTTCCTGTCGTTCAAAAGGTAGAGTGAAGAAGCTTATACGATCTCGCTTGTCTTTGATCTTGCCGACTGATTGATATATACACAACAGTTGAGCTCTCCCGATGCTGGTGAACGTGCATGGGCAGCTGCATGCGTTTCCAACTTGATCATGGCAGGTGCCTCAGTCCGTAAACTCTTGTTGTCCAAAGGTGTTATTCCCCTACTCCTGGAAAGGTTGACAGATGGTCACCAGGAGGTACTTGAAGAGTCCTTGGGTGCTTTGAGGTAGGGTTGAATTGCTGCGTCTTTGTTTTTGATATCATCATCTCATAACCTTTGTTCCTAGAAATCTCGTGGCCGTCGATCCTTCGGTTGCTAGGGAATACTATACACGTGACATCCTCACCCCTCTTGCTGCATTGTTGCCCAAGGTATGTATCGGCATTCATTCATTTCTTTTCATGTTCTCACAAAACTCAATTCTATATCATGATGTAGATCACACAAACGCTTGATCAAGTGCTTACGGATGCCCCTATTGTCGATGAAGAAGATAAAGGACGTCGTCGCACGATTTGGGATACGGCAGAGAACTTTATTTATATCATCTGGAGTATCAGGTATGGTTTGGGAAGGAAAAGTGAACATCCAAAGGCTCATGACGCTTATGCAAATGTTTTTAAAGCGAGTCATCCGATAAGCATATCAAGGCTGTGAATCGTCTCAACATCATCGCCTTTTTGATTTCCTTCTTGTCTTCAGCGGATCGCATCCCTACACGTGTCGTTATTGCTGCTGGTATGTGGTTCTATGATTGATTGATGGAATGTATGTGATCTCACAAATCCATTTGTAAAGGCCAATGCTTGACCACCTTGACTGACAACAACAAGGATATCTACATTGAATTCCAAAACAACTCCAACTATATCAAGATGCTTTACGATATCATTTCCAAATTCCAGGATCCCAACATGATCCTCGTTCGTGTGTTGGCTTGTGGTAAGTGGAAGGGAAGTGAAATAAGGAGAGAAAAGAGTACATCGATTGATTGATTTCGTCCTATATAGCTATTCTTGTCAACATTCGTGATGCCGTTCAAGTCGCAGAGTTTTGGGATGAAGGTCAGGATGGTGCTAGTGAGTTGAACAAGTTGATCTTGCCAGTACTCGTTGCATCGTTGAACTATGATATTCAAGAAGCTGCTACAAAGACCACCGCGGCTGTAACAAGTGGAGTAAGTGTCTACAAAAGCAACCGGATGACAATGGAGAGAGAGAGAGTTGACAAAGATTTCTATTACAGAATGTTGCCAAGCATGAAGAAACGGGTGAAATCACTCCTCGTCCTAAACAACCTTTGTCCGACGAAGAGGTAATAGATGAACGACATTTTCCAATAGTGTGTGTGGGGGCTAACATGATTACTTTAGCATTACATCCAAAGCGTTGAGGAACGTTTATCCACCCTTCAACTCTCACTCGAATTACTTGCTGATATTTGTGTTCAGGATGACTCTGAAGGTATGCTTACAACTCCTTTATGATGATGTTTTTGGTGATATTCATCATATGATTTTAATTGATAGAGGATGGATGGGAAGACGCTGATGAGGATATGGTTGACGAGGATGAGCCTGAGGAAGAAGTGAACGAGGACAATGTCGATGAATATTTGAAAGAAGCCTCTCAACTTGATCAACAATCATCCACCAATGCCACTGTCGATGATCAACTTGTGCGCACCAACCCTGTACTCCGAACTTTTATTGTCGACATTTCACCACAGCTTATTCGCCTTGCCACCCCTACACCACTTTCCTTCCCTGCAGAAATCATTGCACCCACTGTGACGGATGCTCTTGTGTTGACCCATCAGCGCGCGCTCGAATGTTTCAACAACTTTTTACTTGCCATGGCCGAGATTCCATCCAAGTTTTGGTTCAAGGAACACAAGGCAGATGCATGCCATGCTTGGCGTTGGCTCTTTAACCTTGCCAATACAGTCGCATCCGCACCTGCAAGCGAAATGAGAGATGAGGTCGTCGAAGTCATTGTTGGATGCTTGTGGTCATTAGGCCGTGGTTTACAACAGGATATTGTAAGTTGAATGGGTCGAATCGGAAAATGCAGGGATTAATCATTTCCTTTTGTTCATTAGCCACTGGAAGCCTCGGATGTTACATCTCTATTTGGTGCTTACCATGCAACCAACTCAGTATCAATGCGGGTGAAAATTGTCGGATGCCTTGGTCCTATTGCCATGAGACAAGGTGCTATTGATGTGAACAAGGTAAATGATGGTGGTGGTTGAAATAGGCATCACAAAGGGATCATGTGCTTACTTTTATGCCCTTACTTAGGAAATTGGTGTCTTTTTCATGCGAGTCCTTGATAATGTTAGTAGCCGTCAAACCGCACCTGCTGTTGCTGTGGAAACGCTCAACTGCATCTACGATGTCTACAGCGATTGTGCTTTTGACTATGATGAACCTGTGTTTGTTCGAGGTGGATTCTTGCCCTTGCTGAAAAAGGTGGTTCCTAGCATCCGTTCTATGGTACGTATTAGTTTTTGGGGGGTTGTGGGAGTGGATGATTAATTGTATGGGTGATAATGACTGACACGCTATGGTGTATACGGTATAGGTCAAATCAGTGGATCGGAGACGTGAATTTGATTTACGGTCAAGAAGCGATGAAGCATTGATGAATCTTATTGCATTCAACAAGTATAAGGCCAATGAGAGACGCCAGTAAGCGCATCATGTTGCATCAATTTCCCTTTTGCATATATTACTTTTCCCCCACTGTTTCCCATTCATGTACTAGACGCATCATTTTCTTTTCCATTGTATGATTATATAAACGACAACAGATCCCCCAAAACATTTTCATTGCCACTAAAGGAACAGTATTTTTAACTTCCATGAGGGGGTCAAGGTAAATAGATGGCTGTGGTTGGTGGTACAATGATAGATAAAGGAGCTGTTCCGAAGAATGGCAAGCATGTCAAACCGAGTTATACATGTCAATGCCATGTGTAAGGGAAGATGTGAAGAAGGGCCAAAAAAAAGTCAACGTTGAAAATCAACCATGAAATCTTATTACACACATGAACCCAATGCGTATGATTCGGAATAGAGTGGGTTTCCGAGGGTGTTTTTCCAAGATTGTCCAGCCCGACAAGTGTACAGAAAGAGAAAGAGTGGGTAAGCGGGGGGCAAATCAAACACGAGCTTCAGGGCACGGAACAAGTCGGAATACTTGAGCCTGACAGCAGGTGGACTCCTTGCCGCATTACCGTGTCTTTCATGTGGGGTTTTGGAAATGGGGTATAACTGGTGTTTCGGATTACTGGATGGCACCAATCATTGTTTCATAAGGTAGAAAACCATTTATTGCATGTGTAGAATTCTAATGTGACGCTTTTGACGTCTTTGACCAATGCATCTTTCAAAGGAAGCTGTCGAATGGATCAAGTCCCGCTCGGTAATTCAGTTTTGAAAACCCCGTGAGAATGGAATACTACGCTATACTTTTGCACCCCCACATCGGAAGAAAAGAAATGCGGGGAAATCACCCACTCATAGGCCATGTGATCATCCGACTTGGCCTATAACACACATGTCATGCAAGAAAAAAGACATACCTGTTCCTCTTTTCTTCCTTTCAACAATAACAATGAATACACCTCCTGCAGATATTGCTCCAACATTACCACCACCACAGCCTATCTCACTCAATGACATTCTTACAAAGTATACCGAGAAGCCTGATCTGCTTGAATTGATCCTTCTAAGCAAGGTGGAGGAAGATCGTCGACGAACAGAAGAAATCAAATTGCGTAGCAAGCAAATTGATTACATGTTGCAAAAGCAGCATCCATCATCTTGTTGTTCTTCATCATCGCCTTCCATGACACACCCACCAGCATTGCGACAACAACAACAACCCACATCATCATCACCTTTACATCCTCCTGTTAATATTCGAACGCCTTCTCCCGATCCACAACAGCAACAAAATAATGTATCTCCTACCTCTCCTACACAAAGCCATTCGTCGCAATACTATCCACCATCACCCCCATCCACTAGCCACTATGTGGCAGACAAACCAACATCATCATCATCCCATGCATCATCATCATCATCATCACCCCTTTCAACGAAGCCTGGCCAATCATCGGCAGCAACCAACACACCTTCCACAGCATCTCTTGTGCAAGCCAAACGCCGACGACGACGGCAAAAAATGCAGGCGGTGACAAAGACGGTCGAAACCCGCGACTTTCCGTATCATGATGACTACTTGTGGAAGAACAATGGCAACACTGTTCACAAGGCATCAGGAACAAAGAGCATCTATTATAAATGTGCCAATCATCCAAAGGTACATATGCGTAAACTTTTTATGCTTTGTCGACATGTTTATTGATAATCGTATTTTATAGGGTTGTCCTGTCAACAAGACTGTGACATTCAAGGAACATGGTCAATATCTGATCAAGTATCGTGGAGAGCATTTGAATACATGTCACCGAATAAAGCGTGTTATTGATGTTTGAGAAAAAAGAAGCTATTCATTGTTGACTACTACATACATGGACATCAGCTAAAGCAAGAGGGAGAGAGGGAGAGAATCATGGTTTCTTTTGTGTCTTTGACCACCGTAACCCACATGCATTGCACAGCCTACAACATATGAAAGCCGCAGATTAATTTGTGACATTTGAATTGCATGTGCATGAAGATGACTCACGTTTTTGATCCCATGGGTCCTTTACGCCATTCGGGAGAATCCGTTGTCTGGCATTCCGTGCAAATGCGTTGTTGTTGTTGTTGCTGTTCAGCGTCGATACGTTTCTTTTATGCCCACCATACACATGTGGCAATGAGTCATCATCATCATCATCCCATATCCCCTTCCCGATTTACCTTTTTGTTGTTGTTACGTTGTTGCGTAATAATGATGTTGGGTCTTTGAACAATGGTTGGAGGAGGAGGAGGAGGATTGCCGGCCACTTGAAAAAGTTCGCTTTGGCTCATATCACCCATGGAGATACCTCGTGCACGTTCACCCGCTTCAAAATGTAAACCCGTAAACAAGGATACGCTATCTGATACGCTGACACCTCCTAAGCCGCCTGGTGCATATACATTGGGTGATCCAACCTGCTGCTGTTGTTGATCATCTTCCTCCTGCTCTTGCTGTTGCTGCTGTTGTTGCTGTTGCTTGAGTAGTCGTAAGCGTTGTTGAAGAGCTTCATGTTCCATTCTCAAATCCAAAAACGTTTCCATAGCATTCGTTGCATCCACTGGTAATACGCGTGCACTGCCAAAGAAGCTTCGTTTATGGAAATGGCCTGTGGTCTCAACAATGACATATTCATCACCCTTGGTATGCATCCGGTATTGCGCTCGAAAGGGTTCCATGGTATCGCGCGCGGCGAGAAACGCACGTGCAAACGAGTCTCGATCGTCGACATGAATGAACTCGGTCATGAGATGGCCCGTCATTTCAGAAGCACTGTATCCAAAGCATTCGCTCGAGGCAGGAGAACCGTAGATTATGCTATAGTCTGATTCAAGCACATGCATCCAATCTCGCAATTCGTCAAGGATACTCTGGCTCCAGTTTTTACGTCGTGTGAACTCGCCTACTTTGATAGGGGCTTTTGAAAGTGTATCTGCTGAAGCCATAAGGAAAAAGAAAAAGAAGAAGAAGAAAAAGGGATAGTTTTACAAAGAGCTGTTTATTGGATGGAATAAAGGAGAGAGAGAGAGAGAGCGAGAAAGTGGACGTATCAAAATATGTGATGATGGTGGTGATGATGATGCTGTTGTTGTTGGTGATGTTTAATGTTACTGCTGCTGCTTGCACTGCTGCTACTCGTTGCTGTTGTACTCTTTTCCTCTTCTTCAACTACTGTTGCCATGGGACTTTGGGGTGGGATGCTCGTGCTACTACTATTGACAGGATGCGAGCCAACAAGATCGGTGTTGATTCCAAGACGTCGTGCATAATCGCGTGTCGCTGCTTCCGTTAAAGGTCCGAACGTTTCATCTTCAAGCAAGGGTCGTGGCTGTTGCATTTGCTGCTGCTGCTGCTGCTGACCATCCCCACTCAACTCACTCATTTTAAATACAAGCGAATCATCATCATCTACAATACTTGTGCGATGTCCACCTGTGGCTATGCTGGTGACACTTTCAGGGCGTTTGGGTGATGAAGGAGTGGGTGGTGGTGGATGATTGTTGCAATGTTGCTTGCTATGATTGCCATCATGAGGGTGGTGTTGTTCCACAGTGCACAGACGTCGCATTTCATCATGATGTCGATCCTGTGGATACGTTGAAAATGCAGGATACCGTTGATCATCTTCAGGAGTCCATTGATGTCTGCTGGTATTGGATGATGGTGTACCATACACGGCTGAGCTGGCATTGTGTTCTCTTTCTCCACCTGTTGAACGAGATTGTGCACCATGAGTTGATGGAATATGCATTGGCTTGGATGATGTTGTGGTGACATTTGTGTTCTCCGTATGAAGCGGTGAGGGTACAACAGGAAGATAGGAGCGTCCTGTGGATGAAGTAGATGATCCAAATGAATGTCCTGCACCTTCACCACGTTCAGCAGCTGATGATCGACCCATCATACTCGAAGACATGGATTCGGATAATGTGGTATTGGTCTCTTTCAATGCTCGAAAATGGGATAGTGCTTTTTTTGACTTGTAAATTGAACCCATACTACTACTTGTTTCTGATGTTGGTGACAAGTTGGCGCTATCGGCCATCGCTGTGTCGTATTTTTGAAACATCTTGAGCTCGGTGGACTTGTTGGTTGTCAATTGCTGTACAAATTCTCTTAGGCTGGCATCTTCAGTGTCCTAAGTTATAGAAAGAGCAATGAATAAAGTGGCATGGTTGATGTCTAAATGTGCAGTACTCACAAATGGGATAAGGCTATGATCACTTGTTCGAGACCATCTTCTTGTCATTGGACTTGTGGGAGTTGTTCGGTCGCGAATCTTGTCAAAGCTTGAAGAAAATTCAATCTTGGTACGAGCAGGTGCTGATCCACCTTGATGCTGCTGTGTCCTATCGCCTGACAATCCTTGTGTTCCTCTCCCACCTGAATACGATGTTAGTAACATACCTCTTTTGTAATGCCTTATCAACTTACCATAGTACTCAGCCGCCTGCGGAGAGGATGAAAGTGAATGGGATTTGAAGGGAGATATATGTGGTGCTGATACACGCCTTATCATGTCACTTGTTGGTGGTAGATGATGCTCACCTCGTATAACCATCCCATCCGATAAATCACGTAATCCCACGCTCGGTTGTCGCTGCCGCTGTTGTCGTTGTAAAACATCTCTTGAACCCAAAAAATCACTCGTTTGCCTGGATGGTCGAGAAGTCTAATAAAGATGATGAGTGTAAGCAAATACGGCATATGCCACCTTTCCTTTTTGTACCTCTTCATGCCGCACTTGCTCTTGTCGATGTCGTTCCACTGTAGGTGTAAAGAAATGTTCATCTATGCCGATCATCCGTGCGCTCAAATCTCTTTCTGAATCCTCCACACAAAAATCACAGACGCTGCGATATTCCACTTGAAGCTTAAATGAGCTGTTGTCATATGTAGTACAAAGGTGAGTGGCAGATGAGCGGTAAATGACCCAATAATAACACACACTTACCCCAAAGGCGTGACAATATCAGAAAATTCGTATCTTCGCAGCTCGTCAGCACCTTCCAATATAGACATGTCTATAATAATAGTAATCGTTAAGTACGAGTATGATACACACATATAAATTCCCACCCGATATCGCCTTACCTAGATCTACTTCTTCATCCATGGTATGTGCTTCCAAGGGATCTGCTGACATTCGATAGCCAATATCCAATGCATCTGATGCTCCATATTGCTGTAGTCGTCGATACAAGTCATGGCATGGCAACAGCCGGATATAAGTGTAAAGGGCTCTGAAAAACACAATGGATCGCTTGTATAGATTGGGTAGATCCACTGAAAACGTGGGTAATGGATGTCTACAACAAGGAAAGAAAAAAGGATGAACACCTGCTGCTGGTCGTTGTTTGCAACTTTGTTGTTGTTGTTACCTTAGTGATAGTGTCCATCGTTCCAACAAGATACGTTTGGTTGAATCTGATATGTCTAATCTTCGTGACCGGTCATATGCCAGAACCAAGATTTGACTGGATGTGAGTCGAGATACATCGAGATAGATATCGAGGATCAATGGTGGAGGTTCCTCGTCCATGGCTTGTGTTGCTTGTGTTTGCCAATACTTGAGCTCATCTCGTAACGATTCGGACGTTGCCAAGTTGAACTATGTATGCAACATGCATTAGAATCGGTCCCATGATAAGAGTACTACTACTACTCACCCATCGATTAAGCTTGCTCTTGCGATCAACGGATGCTGTGCTACTCGTGCTACTTCTTCGTCGTCCACTTGCTGTCAAAGATGATTGAACACGGGCTTGTATAATGACCTGGGCCGTCTTGGTGTAAAAGTTCTGGATATTGATAGAGTGAGTTGGTGGTCAACACGCGCTATGCATGCATGCACCTACCTGTATTATTTGCTCTAGTTTATTTCGTGTGTTGGACGATGACGAAGGACCAGTGGGAGTGTTTGGTGGTGGGGGCGATTGATAAGAACGTGGTGATGGAGTGATCGATGTTTGCTGTGCAGCTGTAGAAGAAGCGTTGTTGCTTGTTGTGGATGCGGGTGGAATGCCGGGTATGCTCATTGTAGTGGGGTTAATGCATAATTGGTGGTGGTAGTGGTGGTAATGGGTGGTTGTCGTAACTCGCTATTGCAATGAGAGCTGTGTGAATAAAGTAGTGTAGCGAGAAAAGGAGAGGAGAGAGAGGTTGTGTGAGTGAGAGTGCGTGAGTGTGTGTGTGTGTGGGTATATGTATAGTAGTGTGGTAGTAGGTAGTAATAGTTAGACTGCTTGATTGAATAACAACACCAGTTACTGTTGCTGCTGTTGCTGTCTCGCAGTAGAAAAGAGGGAGAGAGAAAAAGATAAAACACAAGCTTGAAGCGTGAGCAAAGGGAGGAATTATCGCCGATGGCTTCCTTTTGACTGGATTGAATCGGCTGTGCATATCGTGTGTCACCTTACAAAAGAAGCTCCTACCAAATCAGTCGCTTTATTCATGCAAATCAAAAGACTCATCCCACATTCTTAATTTTATCACATTCACAATGCTATATTGGTATAAAACAAAGCCTAGATCTCAATTCATTCTACAGTGACCGATTTGGCAAGATTTCTGGGGAAATCAACATCGACACCTTGAAGGATGGCAAGATGATAAGACAACAGCTGCAATGGGATGACGTTCAAAATTCCTTGCAAGCAATCCACGGTTTGGGCGACGTTGATGGTCTTGTACTTGCTCTGTAGATCATCGTCTCCATCGTTGCAAATGATGATAGGATTACCCTTTCGAGCAACCACTTGCTGCAACGCACTTTGGACCTTGGGATACAACGAGTCCTTGGTCATAACAAGAATGACTGGCATATTTTCATCCACGAGTGCCAATGGACCATGCTTGAGCTCACCAGCCAAAATGCCTTCACTATGCATGTAAGAGATTTCCTTGATCTTGAGCGCTCCTTCAAGACATGTTGCATTTTGGTACCCACGACCCATGATCAATAAACTACGCTCCTTGGCTAACGTATTTTGAGCTAGGTCTTGAAGACGTTGATCTTGAAGTTTGAGTACAGCTTCGATTTGACGTGGAAGTTGAGATAGCCCATCAATGATGCTGTTACGCCGCTCCGTCATGGAGGAACGATCTTCCGACAGCTGAATGGCCATCATGACAAGAGCAATGTATTGGGATGTGTATGCCTTGGTGCTAGCAACGCCAATTTCAGGACCTGCATTGATGTGCACACCACAATGGGTTTCACGGGAAATGGTGCTGCCAACAGTGTTGGTGATGCCTACACACAATGCACCACGTTCGAAACAATAACGCATGGCCAAGATGGTATCAGCTGTTTCTCCCGATTGAGATACAAAGACGCACACATCGTCACGGAAAATGGGTGGCCGTCTATCCAAGAAATCGGATGCAAGATCAATTTGTGCTGGTATCTCTGTCAATTCTTCGAAAATGGCTCTTGTCTATTACAACATCACCATTATAAAAGCATTAGCATCGCTGTTAAGTTTGATAAGATTGAATAACAACACCACTTACCGCCATACAGCTGTGATAGGATGTACCACATGCAACAAACACAATACGACGTGCACGACGAATAGTAGACAAGTGATTTCGTAAACCACCCAACGTCACCTTGTGTTGTTCAAAGTTTACACGGCCACGCATGGTGTTGACCACTGATTCGGGTTGCTCATAAATCTCCTTTTGCATAAAGTGGTCAAAGGATCCTTTCATGATCTCAGCAAGTTCAACTTCCAAAGTATGGATCGAGCGTGTTACAGTGTCATTCTCGTTGCGACGTAATCGGTGGATATTGAGTTCGCCAGCAGCCACATGAGCAATATCGTCATCTTCCAAATAAATCACACGCTTGGTATGCTCAACAATAGCGGATGCATCGGATGATAAAAAGAACTCAATGGGTTGAGGAGTGCCGTCTTCGGTGAGAAACGATCGTGATTGCGTACGTTGCAATGTTGTATTGCTGCCGCCATCCACTTCGGGTACAAGAAATGAGCCTGTCATAGGTACCATCAAGGGTAATTGTTAAATATCGGTCAGCTATGTTGTATTCCATGATCAATTTCTTACTTGATGATGCTGCGTTGCTAGGATCCACAGCAACAGCAGCAGCGTTGCCAAATTGAACGTCGACAAAATCCATCTTGAGATTCTTTTCGGTCTTGATGCCGACCAAAAGAGGTGATCCACGTCGCGTAGCAACCAGCTCGTTGGGATAATGAGGGCTTTTGAAGATAAAAGCATAGCTTCCTTCCAACCTGGAAATGACTTGTTTGACGAGAGAGGAAAATGTCAAGTCAACGCCAGCCTCCTTTTGCGAGTCGAAGATGTACTTTGTCAACTTGGCCACAATTTCAGTGTCTTTAAAGAGGTATCAGCATTCTTTTTCATTATCTTGCTCGTAACGATTTTGTTGTCTTACCGGTTCCAGTCTCGAACGTAGCACCCTTGTTCTCCAGCAGCTTTCGAATCTCCTTGTAGTTGGTGATGATGCCATTGTGCACAATTGAAAAAGCGCAACCAGGATCGGATCGATGTGGATGTGAATTAAGCTGCGATGGCTCACCATGCGTAGCCCATCGGGTATGCGCCTAAGTAATATCATCCATGCTAATATAAAGACCCATCATGATCATTGTTCATCATCATCACTTACCATTCCACAATGACTAATAAAAGTCTTTTGATAATCGATATGTTGCTCTTCCACCAGCTTCTTAAGAGCGGAAACCTTGCCGGCTTGTTTCACGATGTAGGTTTCATGCTCTGCATCACCATCAATTGCGATACCTATAGGGTAGCACGATACATACACTTAGCTACATTGAAACCTTCTCATAGCAACCAGCATACCAGCAGAGTCATAGCCTCGATATTCGAGTCGAGACAAGCCATTGATCAGCGTGTCGACAATAAAGCGTCGGTCATGTTCCGAAAGGTAGTTGCAATAACTGATCCCAGAGACTTGTTAGATCCCAATTGGACATGGCAACGAGTGCGCATTGTGCTTACCCAAAGATTCCACACATGGCTAAACGATTGAAAGAGTTGAATGGCGTGAAGAGAGTGACCCAACAACAACGACTTTTATATCATGCATTAACGTCAAAAAGTGATTCCGCGGAAGATGCACCCGCCACAATTAAAAAGCGGGGTGGGTCCGCGGACCTGCCAAAGTGGCACGTCGTTCAATCGTAGTGTGTAACATGCTTGATCTTGGTAAAGCGAGGCATCATTCTCTACAACCTCTTTAGCAAATAAAGCCATCATTGATCATCTACCCTATGATGTAAACACTTCATACCACAATGAATGCAACATGTCTTTATGATCGTACACTGCACTTTGGTTTATGGTATCCGCTTTCAATCAATGTTCAATACATGACAACAACAACACTCAATACTTTTAGCTACTATTATTATACGTATGCCTATACATACGAGGGAATAAACGCTACATGAAAGGATTGTCGAGGAGAGATAAGCTGATCCTCGGTGATAATAAGCATCCTACATGTGCATGTGAATTTGATGTTCTCCCCTACATAACACTTCTTATCGAAAGGTGGATCAACGAATCAGTCCACATTGTTGGGATTTGCTGGTGTGCACCTCTAACTTTATCGTGCCTCTAATAGGATCGAGTAATCGATAAGAACCTTGATAGATATGTACTCCTAAAAGCAACCCGCGGAATCACAATGCTTGTGCTGTAATATTTTAAGGACAAAGGAACAAGGTGCTCTGTACTGAAAATAGTATCACGACGACTGTGCTCCTTGAGTATGGTGCTGAATTGATTTGTCATCATGTTGTTGTGGTGGTAGTCCCGCTGGCATGCTAGTAATACTATCCACTATGGACTATTGCATCGCGTTCGTACCGACTTGAGATGTTACTATAATTATCCATGTATGCGTACGAGGAGTACCTCTCATTCAAGCAAGCAAATGCCGATAGGGCACGTGACATGTAAAGTGAACCATGAAGCTATGCATATGAAGCATCCTTTTAGTGTATGATCATATCACAAGATGTATGATAGGTCCTTTTATTAAGAATGAACAGCATAGTCTATAACACTTGGGCTTTGCTAATTGCATGGTTTCTCCTATGTAGACTGACAACTAAATTCAAGCACGATGGATGTCGTCGTGTGACTGGGATGAACTTGTTTTTGAAATGCTGGTCATTGACACTTGTGGCAGCTCCCTCTTAACACCCAACCACACCACCACCACCTATTACTCTTCTTCAGCATGGACTTCACTCGCTACAACCAAGCCGAACAGGCTCAGATCGCCGCCATGATTGAGCACAAGCAGGTGGGGACCCACATTGACACTAGACTTTGCGCGATCTGACATTGCAACCACCATTCGACCTTGTAGATGAAGGATTTCGTCAGACTCTACACCAACCTTGTTCAACGTTGCTTTGAAGACTGTGCTGAGGATTTCACCACCAAGAGCGTCACCGGCAAGGAGGTGTGTATTCGTGTGACAACAAAAAGATAGCATGTGGATTGACAAGTGGATGCAATGTATAGGAAACTTGTATCAACAAGTGTGCTGACAAGTTCTTGAAGCACTCTGAACGCGTTGGCGCACGCTTTGCCGAGCTTAGCCAGCAGGTAAAAGTTGCATATCCAATGGGGATGGATAAGAGTACTCATAACGATTCTATAGATGACTCCTCCTGGTTCCAAGTAAAGCATTGGCCATAAAAGAAACGATAGACTTCCTCGCTCTTTTTCCCCTTCTGTGTATAGTTTTCTATTTGTGTCGTCTTTTCACAAGATCAATACATTGCTACCCCCATCTTATCTCTTGAACGACAATGGATCATATATGACATTTATGAGCATGTGGATGGCAACATTGATAGTCGAGTGATGGTTCTCAGTCATGTTGTCTACCTTGAAAACGTTCCCAAATGTTCAAAGCTATATAGAGTGGAAGATTCTTGGAAGATGATAAAGTTTATTGAAGAATACAAAAGCTATCATTGTCTACATGGATGGGAGATACGCTGACAGCCGAGAGGGGGAGAGTGGGGGCAATGCGTCAAAACGCGCGCGCTGATCATTTCTAAGCTGGGTAATCTTCTTCCTTCAACACACTTTCACCCTTCTCAACATGCCAACTATTGCAGTGCAAACAGCCAATGGCGAGATTGATTCCGAAGACCATGTAGCCGATCGTCTCAATGCTCCACCACAACGAACACGACACATCCAAGGTGGAAACAGTATCGACGCATGTCCCATTTGCAGTGAACGACCTGGTTTTCCTCTCGTTCCACCTTTGAACTTTGCCATGGTGGCTCCTGGTGTTTATCGTTCCGGTCATCCCAATCGACAAAACTTTTCCTTTTTACGAAAGCTTGGGTTGAAAACCATCATGTAAGAGGATACGCATAGACGTGCATGATAATCACCTATTGACATTGGTCCACTTGAAAAGGTACTTGGCTATGGAGGATTATCCACCCGAGATGAAGCATTTCGTTGAACACGAAGGGATCGAAGTTTTGCATTACAGGATGGAGGGCAACAAGGAACCATTTGTGGAGATCAACTCGGATGATATCAATCATGCACTCACAAGGTTATTGGATGATCGTAGCCATCCAGGTAAGAGCGAAGAGAACCAATGTATTGATTGTGTGCACCTAATCCTCACACACACATCTTGCAGTGCTGATCCATTGTCTGAAAGGGAAGGTGAGTATCAATGATTCATTCATTCAATGACGATGTATGCAAATGATTCATTGTTGGATATGAATAGCACCGTATCGGATGTCTTATTGGTTGTTTACGCAAGATCCAAAGATGGTCAATGACTTCTATATTTGATGAATACCGCAAATTTGCAGATACCAAAGTGCTTGCTGATCAAGAGGTGAGTGGAGATTGTGTGCATTGCAACTCTGTGCTAACGTTTGTTTTATAGTTTATTGAAACGTTTGATCATGAAAAAGTACAATTTGATCCCAAATATCAGCCCGAATGGTTATGATCCTTTTGATTTGGCTTTTGGAAACGGCTTGAAGAAGAAATATCTCGAGATTGACGTCGACGCCGCATAACGACAAATGTGAGAGCAAGGAAGATTCCCCCACCAACCTACATATATATACATACAACATCAGCTCTATCTTTGTACATGAACACACAACGAGCCTTTTCATTCGACATACTGCTACCACGCCTGCACTAATAGCACCAGCAATAACCCCAGCTTGCATATGCGATTTCTTTTCTTCTTGGTCATCTATGCATCCATCACATTAAACGATCAATACAAATCCAACATGACATACATTGTGCATACACAAACCTCGTTGATCAGTGCCAGCTGTTGGTGCAATTGGAGGATGTGGATTATCAGTCTCACTATTGCTTATTAATTTTGTGGATACGGGAGAGGCTGCAGTGGTGGATGGCGGGAGATATTGTGCGTTTTGGTTTGTGGAGGTGTTGTTGTCAGACTGCTGTTGTTCAAGCCAAGGGAGATTGGGAGCGTATTCGGATACCCATGTCCATGTTGTCATGTCGAGCAAATCAATGTCGTTGCTTCCTTGATGTTCAGGTCCGTATCCAAGAGCAACAAGCATCATATTTTCATCCACCATCCGAGCTATGTTTACGAATACATCAGCATTGAAGAGGACGTTCCTTTGTCATGTACCATGGTGTTACATACCATGATGGTATTTTCGTGGCGTAGGTGATATCCCAGTAGATGAAGGTGCTGACCACCTCATGGTTGATAATTCAAGAATAAAAATGTCATTCAAAAGTTTGGATTGTCCATCATCATCTAACTCCCTTCATTAAAAACACATGTACATGTAGATGTATTCAACTTAACCCACCTTGTGTTCCCCCTCCAAAGACAACGATATGATTCCCACCTATGTAAAAGAGATCAATACCAATAAATCTCATACATCATCATCATCATTGACATACAAAGAACGGCTGAATGACCATTTCTTGGCGCAGGGATATTGCCAGTAGCAGTGACATTTTGCCATTCGCTTGTAGCTGCATTAAATTTAAGCAGGGAGCTCATGGAAACAGGATTCAAGCTGTGGTTTCCACGTGGATCAGTGACATTCCTTGTATAAGAAAGTCCACCAATGATAAGGATATCACCATCAGGAGTAAAGGTTGCGGTATGATCAACACGAGGAAATGGTGGGTTGGCAATGTTTGGATAATTGTAACTCCATATCTATGTACCTTAAAAGCATCAATGACGAACCACCATGGATGATGATGATGATGATTATCAACTTACACTTGTATCAATCACTGTCCATTGGCCGTCATACAAGAGTGAGCCATTGACACTAATGCTGCATAATGCATGAAATGTCAAGCAACCATATTCAAAACAAGCGTGCATAAAAGTTTATATAATACCTTTCACCTCCCCATATCCAAATGCGGCCTTGGTTATCCGATGTTGCCGTGTGTCGTATTCTATATGCATACAATCAATCTATGCTTCTCATCCTTTTCTATGCACAGAGCAGAAAACAACCAACCTCGGTATGGGTGAAGGGCCGTCAAGCCGAGGAGCGATCCATGTATTGTTCTCAATACTGTAAAGGCTGGTTGGATCAGCACGATTGTTTAATGCTCCACCGTGGATGATAAATCCAGTATTGTGTTGTACAACGGCAGTAGTAAAGTGAGCAAGGGGTCGATGATCATTTTGACTTTTAATATTGGCCCATATTGGATTGCTCGTATTCCAAGGTTGGGCGAGGTCCAGTTTGTACATTGAATTGCTTGGCTCGCCGTTTTCGACCATGCCACCATAGCAATAGAGTTCCTTATTTACAAGAGCACAATCTACTATGAATCAGGTTATCATCTGCTAATGGTACGTGCATTGAACAACAACAACAGCAGCAGCACAACAACGATCATCATACTTGCCAGTTGCCCACCTGGGACTTGGTTCCTCTTGTAGCTCGTCCGCATATATACATGTGCCATAAGATAAGCACAAAATTACAAGGATAATAATCGTTTTAGAAAAGGCATTATGGATACAGCATAACATCCAAGATAAACCACACTCGTTAATAGTGTAATGCATGCAGCAGGTAGTAGTGGGTGAGTGGTAGTAATAGTATAAAGCGAACTGCTGGGATAGAGACTGCAAGAAAAGATAGGATGTGTGGGGATTGGAAGATGCGTTATAGATCAAAGCATTTATAAGTAGACTGGTATATGGGGTTTGAAACTATCTTTATTGTTGCTTATATTTCGATAGGAACGCTTTATTGTGTGTGTGTGTGTGTGGGTTTAGTTGCTTGGTCAAGGTTGCTATGGAATCTGATTGGCCGAGAGGGGTTACCACGGGCCACCACCCCTTGGTAAGGCGGCAAAGGGGAGCCACTGGATGAATCCTTCCCTCGATTATCCAAATCCACCATGGTATGTCACCATCAATCAGCAATCTATTACAGCAAAATGTGCATACAACATTGAACAAAGCGACAGCGGATGGATACGTCAATGGATGGATGAAAAGGATAAATGATGACATCCGCTCTTCAACTTCAACATTACCATGGCAACCCCCATTTTGACACAAATGCACACCATCGTTTCCACCATTCTCTGTTGTCGTGTTATGTCCTCTGTTGTCATGCTGCCGTTTTAGCTGTATCGATTGAACTTGTTTTTGACATGGAGGCTAAATGCGCGTTCTATAGACCAAGGGTACCCAATCGTTTGGTAAGCGCCAGACCAAGAGCCACACCCTCTGCCGCCGCTGTGGTAAGCGTTCCTTCCACAAGCAAAAGAAGACCTGTGCTAGCTGCGGTTTCCCTGCTGCCAAGATGCGTAGATGTAAGTTGTATTCATGCGTTTATGCGGTACGTGTGGGTTGCTAAACAAATGTGCCTTTTTCCCCTCTAGTCAACTGGTCCGAGAAGGCCAAGCGTAGAAGAACCACTGGTACTGGCCGCATGAGCTACTTGAAGAAGGTCCACCGCCGCTTCACCAATGGTTTCCGTGAAGGTAAGCTATCATAAAAGTGTGAGAAATCGATATGAACGGATCCATTTACATGCCCATTTCCACCTTTTAGGTACCCAGGCCAAGAAGCAACAAAAGGCTGAGAACTAGAGAATAGGTGCATTGATAGCATTACAGCAATAAATGTGCAAAATCCTACGCGTCTCTACCCAACATTATACATTGAAACTTTGTTCCCAATGATGATGAGTGATCTGCTGACACCTACAACATTCGGATTAGATCCGTGGGTTTTGTGTATTTGTATACATCACGAGCGCAACATCCACTTGCACTCTCGTTGCCTCTTGTGAATGCAACGTGTATGAGATAACGTTCTTGACACGAGTAATTGGATCAGCCCACTATTACTGCCACAACATGGATGGCTATACTCACCTTCGCAACGTCGAGCTCACTATACTTATCCTAACGATTGGGGATCATGTGCAGCTAAACAAGCTTTGGTCGTGCATGAATGCAGTTTACAAACACACGCATGTGAAACGCTACGCAAAAATGATCAAATCCATTACAAAAGCAACAGGCATCTTTAATCATGGCGGTTATTCTTATCCGATCATTATCCTATATATAATATCCGACATCATGAAAGCTTGGCGCTTGTCATTGGAGGATTCATGCAGTGGCCCGTGTGGCAGATGATTTGATTATTGCTATTTTCGGCAATGGCGCCCTCTAATGATGATGCACTCTTTTGATCTCTCAACCGAATAAGAGCAATCATTACATCATGGATGATGGTATATATCAACCTTCTAAGAATATGGGGTCGAAAGATATCATTGTGTTGAGTGAAAGCATCGTTACATCGATAATCATAGCTGAGCTAACAAAAAAAGTAAACAAAAGGAGAGAGAAGGGGAAGCGAATCAATCTCAGAAATTGCGTATATAAGGCGATTCTGCATTGCCGGGTTGCCGCTTTTCCGTCTTTCCGCTATGTTTCCTCAAAATACCTACTTTTACATCAAGTCTGTGCAAAACGGTTGTGTCATTGACGTCTACAACGGCGAAACCTCTGTAAGCATTGGTCATCTTTGAAACATGTGTTATGTGTTTGACAACTCATGCATGATGGTTGAATAACACCAGGCTGACACCGAGCTCATCATTTGGCCACAAGTAAGTTACATGTACCATCATGGATATGTCTCCCCTTTGATGTATGCTAACAACACGTCTTTTAGAAATACAATGACAACGAGAACCAGGTAAACGACCAGGCATCCAAATCATAGGTAGGAGGATAGCTGCTTACGCGTCTTTTATTGCATATCAGCTCTGGCGCTTCGAAGGTGGCTATCTCATCAACCAAAAGTCTAACTTGGGTACGTGTAAAAATGGATGGAAGGATAAAAGACGTTGTGCTGATGATTTGTTATTTGATAGTGATGGACATTCGAGGCGGTAAGCGATGTCATGATTTGTGTCAAGGAAAAGAATAGGATATTAATGCGTAGGCTTCATTAGGTGATATCACATCGGACAAGCCCATCATTCAGTATGATCGCAAGCTGACAGCGTAAGTCATTGTTCATAGTAAGATTGATACACCGACGATTGCTAAATGAGTACAAAGTGCCGAAAACCAGCGATGGGCTTATTCAAATGGCTTCGTACATGTTGCTTCCAACCCACGTCTTGTGCTTGACATCAAGGTATGTGTATCATACATAGGAAAGAAAAGAAAGATTGGGATGTTGACGAGGATCATGGTTGATAGGGTGGTAGTGACAAGAAGGGTACCAAGGTTATTCTTTACGAGCGCAAGGATAGTGACAACGCCAACCAACAATGGACCATTGAGCCATTTGGCCAACCAAGTGACCCATATGGTACAGGAGCTGGTGCTCAAACCAACCCCTATGGTGGCAACCCATATGGCACTGCAGCCCCACCTCCCCAGCAGCAACAGCAGCAACCCCCACAAACCAATGTGTATGGCAATCCAGTGACGCCTTACGGTGGCAATGATCCTTCTCAGCCTGGTATGCCAGGCACATGTGTTCCTGGTTATACACCTTATGGTACACCTGCTGGTGGCCTTGCTGGTTACAATCCTCCTGTTCCCTATGAGCAAGGTTAGTAGGAAAAAGGAAATGAGGCAAACAAGGTCATTTATTAACGAGGATGATACAGCTGAAGAATTGCATCGTCAAGTGTATCAGGAAAAACCAGAGAAAAAGGCACACTTGTCCCATCAGCTCATTGCTGGTGCCGCTGCATTTGAAGCTGTCAAGGCTTATCGTCGACATCAAGAAGCTAAAGGTGAAGAAGTCTCACATAGTTTTATCAAGCAAAGTGTGGCAGCTCTTGCAGCTTCTCAAATTGTAAAGTTTGCTGAAGAGCATGATTGGAGCTCCAAGGACAAGGAAGAAGCCACTCGTCAAGCACAAGCAGCTGCTGAACATTACTCTACTAGGGAATTTGGTGGTCATTAAGAATAAATGAATTAGTCATCACATGCCGCATTGCAACCCTTTGTTGGACCCTGTTTAGGACTTGGCATTCACATAGGGAATGGCTGAGTTGTCTACTTTGAATGACTACGTGGTACAAGCATTATTCTTATTGTTGCATGTGTACCGTGCAACAACGCGGGGAAGAGATTGGCAATACAAAAGATGAAGCTCGTAACAATGATATTGTGTGTGAATGTGGCTATGGATACATCCCGTGCCTCATGTGAAATTCACCATTGTCTTTTTCTTTCTTCCCTCTTTCTTTGTTTCATGCCGACAACGCCTATCATTCCACTCGACTCGCTCAAACATGTCTCTCCTCAACAACAAAGAGCCCTCGAAGAGCTACAAAGAATGTTTCATCTCGACCATGATACGTTGTTCTCAGTCGTGGACCTTTTCCGAAATGAGCTCAAGAACGGCCTCATTGACGACGTGTCAAGCGATCTCAACATGATCCCGACATTTGTTACAGGTTGTTCTCAGCATTGAATGGTTTATTACGTGAATGCTAATAGTCTATGGTAGGCTATCCAAGTGGGCAAGAAAAAGGAACGTATTTGGCCTTGGAGATGGTCGGCATGGATATCTACGTGTGTCAAGTGAAGCTCAAGGGCGAAGGCGGTAAACTCGCCATCAACCAGTTCCAATACAAGATTCCTCAAGACTTGATGAGTGGCGACGATTTCACAGTGTTGATCGATTACTTGGTTGAATGCATCGCGGATTTCCTTGAAAGGGTTGGCACACAAGACAACTTTGTTTATCCAATGGCATGCTCCATTTGTTTCGCTATCAAGCAAACGGCGCTCAACAATGGAATCATCATGTCTCTTGGTTACGGCTTCAGTTACCCGAATGGAATCGGCGTGGACATTGTACAATTCTTGCAAGAACGTATACAAATCAAAGATCTTCCTATTGCTGTGTTGGCTATTACAAATGGTATGTAATCGAGTGTAGTGGCAAATTCAGTGAGGATGGTTCCTGGATAGTATTAACACAAAGATTAGATGCTGTGTGCACTCTGCTTGCTCATGCATATCAACATCCATCCACACAACTTGGCATTGTCCACAACCTGGGTACGAATTGTGCCTATTATGAACCTATCAAAAACGTCGTCAAGCTACGTGATCATCCACTCTTCAAACAACAATCCAATCGTTCGATGATTATCAACACTGAATGGTGCAACTTTGGTGCTTCACGAAGGACATTGCCATGCACATGGTTTGACAGGAAGGTGGATCGTGAATCAATCAACCCATACTATCACATGTTTGAAAAGATGACGACAGGAGTCGGCTTGGGAGAGCTTGTTCGCAACATTTTGACATATCTGGTGGACCAAGATGTGCTCTTTGGCGGTGAATCAAGTACCACATTGAATCGTATGCATAGCTTTGATGTTAGCTATATGTACGTGTGCGAGGTGGATGACTCTCACAACCTGGAGGATATACGCATTATTATGAATGACATGATGAATATTCAACACTGCTCACTCGGTGATCGGGAAGTCGTCAAATACGTATGCCAGCTTGTTGGTACAAGGGCTGCCACGTTGGTGGGATCGGCTATCGCTGCTGTAGTACGACATGTTTTGGAACAAGAAAATGGCTTCAATGCAAAACAGGGAGGGTGTGCTATTGGTAAGTGGTGGGAGGATCGTATCTTATAAACGATTTTCTAAATGCTACCTTTAGCGATTAGCGGTGAGATCTATGAGGAGTATCCTTCGTTTCATCCAAGGGTGTGTCGCACATTGAAGGAATTGATACCTGAGCATACGGCATCCAAGCTATCAGTCGGCATGATCAAGCACTCCCGCATCATAGGTGCAGCAATTGTTGCCATGATGGCCGAAAAAATTACGAATACAAGCACGTTCTAAAGTCATTCCATACATGTTGTCTTGTTGATATCCCTAGTATTATACCATGTAATACCAATTTCTTGACCTAGATACCCCTCTAATAATCCATCACTGTACGTTATAAAAGCATCTAATACTTACATTTTCAAGACTCAATGATACGTATACTTACATCTTTCAACAAGTTCTTCCTCTTCATCACCAACATGTATGCATAAGAATGAACGTAAAGATCGCGTCATGTATCGTGAACATCAATGCATTACCTCATGCCTAAAATCATACCCCTGCCTTACTCTGCTGCGATCAGGTACAGTGCCTGCAATAAAATTTTGTAATGAAATGTGGAGTCATTGTGAGAACAAGGTTGATCAGCGTGCCAACGAGCACACTGTGTGTTAGTTTCATGTTCGAGATAGGCAATCTCAAGCTCATGGACGGTCCACCTTACTTATGACCCTGTCCGGTCATCGTCTCTCCTACCTTGGATGCTCCCATTCAAAATTGTTATAATGAAGTGTGAGGTCTTTATTAGAATGAAGCTGATCAGCATGTCTCAGCGAACCTTCTGACCAATTTTCAAGATCGAAATGGGGAAACCCAAGATAATACATTACATACTATTTCCATAAATCATGAATCCAGCGCTGACCTCCATATGTAGTCAATCTCACATTGCACCCTCCCATTCAAATTTTTATGATGAAATATAGGTTCTTTTTTAATAGAACATTGATAAGCATGTCCAAGAGGTAACATAGCCAATTTGCAGGATTAAAAGGGGCCATGCATGATTACTTTCACACTTTTCAGTAACAGTTCATATTGCGAGCTAACAGCATCTTCCTCCCAATCAACTTTGTTGCCCAATTCAATGCATGCGAACTATTCCCTGCTCCAGAACAATATGTCCATCCTTCAACTTTCTTGATCCATGGGGATTTGATTGAACAACGCTCAAACACAGAAGTATCATCCAATATGAGAAAAATCATTTTGCAAAGTTATTTGTAAACTGCCAGCTAACAGCATCTTCCTCCCACTCACCTTTGTTGCCCAACCCAATGCATGTGAACGATTGTCCTGCACCAGCCCAGCATGCCCATCATTTAACTTTCTTTCTTGATTCGAGCTAACCTGGTAGTAAGGTAATGGCTGCTGTTGGATCATCATTATCATTTAAAGTGTAAAATGGCACACACCCTTTTGCTATACGTGAGGATCATCATTTCTTTTATTTACGTGTACCTATTGTCTATTGTGAGGGTGATGATGATGATGGGTGGATGGTGTCTATAGGGCAATTGAGTGGCCTCAGTGTAATAGCAGTAGGGGGATTTAAACTTGGGGGACAGCAGCTCCACGACTTGAGACAACGCTTCTCTTCATTTTCTCCCACCTTTCCTTATTCCATTCACGACATCTCGATCAAGGTAATGTATTATAAAAAAGTGCTCTTGTTGGCTGTGAGGTATTAATGTAGTTCTGAACATGCATTGTCAGGGAGTGAGTGTGTCCAAGTGCTGAGGAATGAGCGTGGTTGGTGGTTGGTGGTTGCCATGGCGATATTGTTGCTTCCTTTTGCTCGTTGCTATTCCCACTCTACACTTGGTGTCAACAGGTACATTGAGAGTCCAATGTTGCAGCCGAACTGGTTCCATTGACGTGTTAGCTTATATAGGGGGGCAAGTTTGGTTTCAAGACGTTGGCTGGTTTGGCGTTCTGTTTCGGCTCAACAACACTACACCATGGTTTTCGGTCTCTAACAACCAGCAGCTAAGGATCTTTATGTCTATGGAAAAGGCAAGTGCAATGAAACAAACAATGAAAAGAGGCGTTTTATTGTACGTGTGTGCTAATAATGAATTGAATAGATTTCTTTGGTCAGGCAATGCAACTTGGGGGTATCATCATCATCTCTTTGGGTTCAAGTCCCAGCCTGTATCAAGTGGCTGCTGCGTCGCTCTGCACTGCCAAGTGTGCTGGAAAAGCTTCTTGGAACGCGTCCAGGGCGCTACAGGCCTGCGTTGAGTTGATGGGTCGACGACGATGGGTTTTTGGAAGAGCATGGTCACCGTGTTGAGGTAAAAGGGGATTTGCAACAGCTTGTAGTCGCCCCGGCCGTGAATGTGTTGACATCAGGGCGAATCAACACGCTCTTCTCGTGATAGGCTCGTTCTTTCCCTTGAGGATTTCTTTTCATGAGGTGGGAAAATGATTGGAAGGATTGGGGATCATTCTTTCTTTGGAGAGGATGAATGAGAACAACTATGAGCCTGGACTCTACGTAAGTGACGTCCTTCCTTGCCATGGATCGAACTGGCCTTGCGTGATTCGTGCAGTGCTTTCTCAAGAACAAGGGATCTCCCGACGTTGCTCGTACGGTGGTGATTTGATTTGTGAATTCCTTCTGATTTGCTTTCTTCCTTGGGGAGGATCGCCTAACGGTATACCAAATCGTAATCATTCCCGGCATCATATGATCTAACTTGCTTGCTTTCTTATTTATAGAGACGACGATTACGATGATTACCACATTCACAACAATGACGATTACGATGATCACCCCATCCACAACAATGACAATGATGACGACAACGAGATACAAAAGGAAGCCTGCAAGATCCCATTCTTTTCAACTTGTGTATTTTTGGATGTTGGTGTGACGGATGAGATTGACGACTGGTGGCAAGTACGAGTACGAATGGTGACGGAGGACGACTACGACGATGGTGGTGGCAATGTACAGTAGCAAGATAGCTAGATGGAATAAAGCATTGTTTATTTATTACACGCTTGTTGGAGGTTGCTAGCTTGTGGATTACATACTATTGGTTGGAAGATGGAATAATAAAGGTGGTCCGGTTATCGGTCATGCAAGAAATACATGGCTTTTGTGATACAATAAGGAGGAGTGGGAAGTGGGATGAGCTTGAGAAGAGAAAAAGTGAAGTGATCCCTCCATTGAGTTTCAGGATGAGTGACTCATTCAATATGTATACGTATCTTTTTACATATACAATTGGTTTATGCAGCTCGACTTTCTTCTACATAAAAATGTGATGCATACCTTGACACACCTTCATTATTGGATGCTGTTTACTTACGTACCTTCACAAAAGGCAATCATCATCATCATCCATTTGTGTAGCAACCTGTCAAGGACGTGTCTGTGTAACCACCACGTGCCGTTTCACTCAGCTCTTCATCTTTCCGTTAATGCAGCCGACACCATCCACTAGGAAAAGCAACTCCATCACGACAGCATAGGTAAAACATAAAGACGCCTGTATCTCCAAACTCCACAATGAAACGTGGGGTTTTTATTAGAGCAATGTGCTCGGCTTGGCCAACAGCACCTTGTGTGAAAGTTTCACGTTCAATGTCGCAACTAGCCCAAAAAATATTTTTTTGGTCGTCGTCGTCGAAGAGGTCGACCCCCAGATCCAGTTTGGCTGGTAGCGACATTGCGAAATCTGGGATTGGCAAGCTTGATCGTGAAACTTGCACCCAAGGTGCTGTTGGCCAAGCCGAGCACATTGCTCTAATAAAACCCCCACGTTTCATTGTAAAGTTTGGAGATACAGGCACCTTTATGTTTGTAAGCGTGATGCTATATGAAGAGTGGTCTTTGTTCATTGTGAAGTAGGTGGACCCTGGCAGAGCAAAAGATGCAGAGGGGCGTGTTGTGTAACATAGCTACGTTTGCATGAATGAATGGGCCAATGTATAATTACTTTATGGATCATCTAGGAACAGGCATGTATTGCTAGCTAACGGCCACTTTTATCCAAACACCATTGTTCTAAGATCCACTGCATGGGAACGATGCCCCTGTTCCAGACATTCATTTCCATGATTAAAGTAGGTTGATCCGAGCTGATTTGACTGAGCTGCGGTCAAAGAGAGATTACATCACTCTGGACATAAAGCACGCTCGATGTAGCTCAACCGATGTAATCTTGTGTGAGCGTAACTCAACCAAATCAGCTCGGATCAACCTACTTTAATCATGGAAATGAATGTCTAGAGCAGGAGAATCGTTCACATACAATAGAATGCACAAAGGTTGAGAATGCACAAAAGTGGCTATTAGCTGCCAATGTATGACATAAAAGTGAGGGTTGTGTACCTTTCATGCATTGTCCCTGAAGTCCTGACTTTTTAACCCAGTTACACAAAGAGGTCCCTCTGCATCTTTTGCTCTGCCAGGGTCCACCTACTTCACAATGAACAAAGACCACTCTTCATATAGCATCACGCTTA
>NW_026695432.1:0-70045 GCF_029851405.1 Lichtheimia ornata | reverse complement strand
CCCCCCCCGCACACACCCTCCTATGGAAGACGTTAGTGACATAAGGGGTAAGTGAACAAAGGCACTACTATGCGATAAGCGACTTACATATCCTTCATAAAGAGGCCATTTCCGATTTGAGCATTAACGTTCCCGGTGCGACTCCTCAAGACGACGTCGATCAGAACTTCATGGCACCGCCCTGGAAAGACATTACCAGCTTTCTCGATGAAGCAACCAATGGTAACTCGATAACAGACACCGTCGACATGCAACCATGCCAACCAACTCTACAAAAGATTTCCAAGTGGGTCAACTGATGCACCTCAGATCGTTTACCTTGTTCGACGCCATGAGTGCGATTGAAGTGATGGATCCGAAAATGGACACGGGTATGGCGATCGGCGACTCGACTCCCTTTGATATCAAGCAACCTCTCGATGCCAGGCAGATTTTGTGGATTATGGATCGTTTATTGAGCTGTGAAGTAAGTAGATGGGTCTTCTTTCTCTATCATTGTGCCCTTTGACACTGATTATGCCCGCCGATTCATTCACAGATGGGGTGGTTGTCTGGTCATTCCCTCGCTCAAACGGTGTACACTTGTATCTATTTTCATCACATCCACGCCCTCGCTTCAGAAGAAAGTTGGCCAGATGCATTGCGTACGGCTTTGAAGGCTTATTTATTTGGTGCTATTAAATGCTGCTATTACATTTGGATCGAGATGACAGCATGTAACGTGTATGAGGTAGGTCGTCAAAGGGAAAAAGGAGGAGGGTCCATATCAACAAGATGACATAGGAAGAAGATTTCACCACCAATTTGTTTGGTCTATCACTCTACGAGCAATACACGGATTCTTATGTCATGAACCTATTGGATGTAGCCATCATGCAGCTACGCAACAACGTTGACAACAATCCTATTACAAACTCCCTCGTGAATCGCTTGGTCATGCGTCGATCCTACTTTTTGGCATTGACTTATCTCGCACAACCACGTTGTCAAGGTCTTTCTCCCGCACACGCTGAATTGGATAAGGTGCTTTCGTTACTCAAAGCCACGGATGATGAGGCTGTATCAATGACGATCGGAAAAGGAGAACCAGTGGAAGGAGGTGAGTCATCAAACCATTTCCTCGATATGCAAAACATGTTTGCTCATGGTGTTTTTTTCTGAAAGCTTTTGATCCAAATATCAATAGAAAGTTGACCTCACAAGCACCTCCACGTCCAATCACCCTCCAAACTGAAGAAGAGGTGAGTTAGCTTTTTGTTATGGGAAGGAATGAGCAAAGGGGCTAATGTAAGATCCAGGCATACAAATCATATAGAGAGCTTATTGAACGGCTTCAACTTGTCTGCAGTGTGACCAATTATCCATCCGTGCGATCATTATTGGTAAGGATGAGATGAGCATTGTTGCATGAATAACGGCTAATCCGATCACAAGACGTTCTTTGAAATGTTTGGAGCCACTCGACCCTATGCAGACGCTTTCTCAAGATCAAAACTCAATGTAAGATTGGCCCTGGTTATGAGGTTTCAGGTACTAACAAAAAGAAAAAAAAGTCCCTTTTGTATCACGATAACAGAGTATTTGGACTTGAACCACCAGTGCGATGGATATGTAAGGCTATTGACGAGATATCAAAACCACCCGATTGGATCCTGCGTCCCGATTCTCGGTCACCACCCAAAGGGGTCGATGAACAAGCGCTATCAGAAGCTCGTACGATGCTAGGTGGGTTCTTGGATGGGGCAGCATTGGTAGGTAAAATTATATGTATTTATCAGCAAGGTGTTCATAACGTATGCCTTTAGCCATTTGTCGATCTTTTCAAAATACAATGCCACAATCGTTCTCGACAACGCCGTATTCTGAGCAAGCTTTTACCAGAGTGGGAGATGCTACAAGAAGAGGTAAAACTACGATGGCTATTGCAAGGCACCTTTTATTGACTCTTGATGTAGGCGACTGTTGTGGATAACATGATTCACAAAGCTGTGGTAAGTAAAAGGACATACCCCAACATGATGGATGGATGCTGACATGGTCTTATTGCCAGCCATTTCGGGAGGCACCCTATTATTTCTCCAAATGGGTATACCATGTCAAAGTTGGTATGCTGGAAAAGATTCTTTTACTTGGATTCGAGTTGGAACTTTATGGCTCCCATGAATATGCGATTATATATATGTAAGTGGAAAAAGTAGTCATTTTGATGGTGTGCACGCGATACTCATTTACTTTTATAGCTACCTACAACATCTGAATATCACCCAGCACGCGCTATTGAACTCACTGGATGTTGAAATAATACGTCAGCTAGGTATGATATGGCAACATGACGACGTTCACGAGACCATTTTATAACCTTCCTTCGATACTAGATAGCGACAAAGGAAAAAAGATGGATGATGAGCTTCGACGTAGTATGCATGCACAACAGTATATCAATTATCGACGCATCTTCAACCGATTGTACCAGAACCTAAGCAGTGGGACATACAAATTGCTCATGTTCTTGCAGAAAAAGACACAGCAGCTGGAGGTGCTATCACCACGATTTGACGATCCTGAAACAAGATACAACCACCGCTTCAAGTCGTTTATGAAACTATCGTCACCCCAACCATTGTCCTATGACGCTGTAAAGGACGCTTTGGACGTGCATGCGATTGATAAATCGGTGCTTATCAATGGTGCTTACCAAGATTTTACTTTGGCCAAGAGTATTCTGGGAAAGGTGACCAGCGATTTATTAGAGACCAGCTCGACTGAAATGTGCCGAGATGCTTATTTAAAGGTAAAACACATGTTCCTATTTGCTGCTTGCCCCAAATGAAGGAAGCTGACGTATTTTTCTTGCAGGATATCAATGCTATGATGCGTACATGCGTTGCCAATCTGATTATTATTACACAGTTATCGGATGACAAGAATCTAGAAAAGAAGGCGTGTATCAATTTTAAATACCATCCATGGTGGCCTGTATTCGAGCTTACCACTTGAAAGAGAAAGCAATAAATGTGTATAGAATGATTATCTGCAATGCACACACAATGAACTCTCCCCTAACTTTGTGCTAAAGAGAGCTGCATGTTGCTTTGATGAAAAACAAACAATGATACTTACCTTGTGCAAACAATCACACCCGCTCTCTCTGCCTTTTAGTATAGTGGTGGTGTGGTATTATCCC
This sequence comes from Lichtheimia ornata, assembly GCF_029851405.1. Lineage (NCBI taxonomy): Eukaryota > Fungi > Mucoromycota > Mucoromycetes > Mucorales > Lichtheimiaceae > Lichtheimia > Lichtheimia ornata. Next base: position 66,861 of record NW_026695432.1, on the reverse strand, counting down.
AGCTACATTTAGGATTCCGAGACATAGAGCAGCTGAGGTACACACTTCTTTCTCTTCTTCTTTCAACATACCAATATGGGTGAACAACCACCTAAAAAGGACAACAACGATCCAGTCGACCCGGACACATTGGCAGACGACTTTGATGAGAAGGCGGCCTTGCATTCCAATGACGCTGTGAGTGGCAACCACCATGACCAAGAGCTTGATGAGAAAGCAGCGCTTCACCAAGAACATCAAGATGAGCTCGACGCTCTTTTATCAGACTCTTCACCACCCACATCGAGGTACATTGCCCATGTCTTTTTAAAAAGAGTCTCATTTGTAATATGCATAAATGTACTAGGCCTGAAAGCCGTAGTCAAGAGGATCACGAAGCTACCAAGCCCAACAACGAGGAACTGCAGCACATCTTTAATCAGTTTGATGAAACCGACGACGACGATCATCCCGATGACAATAATAGCCAAAAGCGTATCAGCACCAGTGGCGATAGCAACAATACAGATGTATCGTCGGGACGACGGCCTTCATTAGCGGATATCAAACGCACCGCCGACGAAACAAAGGGACGCGAGCGACAAGAAATTCCTTTTGATTTCAATCGTTTCCTTGAACAAATGCGTCGTCGTAGTGCTACGCCCATCAAACGCTATTTCAAGAGGTCCGTTAATCAACATGTGGGTGGATAGAGGCTGAGGCTAACATGGGGAATTTTATTATTAGTTTCCTACAAGCCTTTGATCGACGACCTTGGGCTGTCAATGAACAAATCAAGATCATCCAAGACTTTCTAGACGTGGGTAAACTGGCTGGTTGGGAGTGAAGAGGATGGATGAAAAAAGGGGATTCCTATCTAACGAGTAAGTATAGTTTATTTACGTAAAGATGCGTGAATGCGAGGTTTGGCGGAACGTCTCGGAACAGGAGTTTGAGAATGCCAAAGAGGGAATGGAAAAACTGGTGATGAATCGCTTGTACCACGCGTAAGTTGTCATGTATACATACACGAAGATGCACTCTAACATGCAAAGGGTAGTACCTTCACCCCGAGTACCACCGATGACAAAGAAAGAGACGAGATTTTACATCAAAAGATTAGCATCTTCCGATGGATTCGAGCTGAACATCTTGATATACCCGACACAACACACAATGAATCGTTTCTCACATTTGCAGAGTCAGGTAAAAAGGGAAAAGGGTGCATACACCATGATGGTGGAGGTTGTGTTTTCTAACATGCATCCCATTCCAGAGCTCCTCAAGATAAACAACTACAAGGCACCCCGTGATAAATTGATCTGCATTCTCAATTGCTGCAAGGTCATTTTTGGTAAGTATTGTTGTACCCCGGTGCTCCATGTCAGCCATGTAACACTCGTTGTTATCAGGTCTTATAAAGCATGTGGATGGTGAAGGTGGTGCAGACAAGTTTTTACCCATCTTGATCTATGTGGTCCTCAGAGCAAATCCCCCACGTCTTGTATCCAATGTCCAGTAAGTATGAATAGTGGGTGGCAAGTATAAAGAGAGAGAGCTCTAATGCAAGTTGTTATCAAGGTATATATCTCGCTTCAGGAATCCAGAGCACCTACAATCGGAGTCTGGTTACTATCTCACCAATTTGGTAAGCAAATGATGATGGCTGCATGAGGGAGGAGAAAAAGAGGTTATTGACCATGTATTCTTTCATATAGTTGGGCTCTATTACGTTTATTGAAAGCATGGATGCCAATTCATTATCGATCACAAAGGAAGAATTTGATGCGTAAGTATACATGGTTGATGATGCTGAAGAGTCGTATTTGGTTGACAAGAGGAGGAATGATAATAGGAATATCGAGAGGACAATGGCGGAATTGGAGCAAGAGCGTCCTTCAGTGTCACAAGACAAGCAAAAGATCAACTATGAGAATGCGCTACATCCTTCGAGATCACCCCAGGCACAAGCACAACCATTGATTGATCCAGTGAAAGCAGCAGCACTTATCGAAAAAGGCAGCAGCTTTGCTCAAAAGACGATGCAAAAGCCTCTCAATTTTGTGGGCAAGATCTTTCAAGGTTTGAATGAAGGAGGTAGTAGTGGTGAAGAGGAACATCAACCACGACAAGGTGACTATTATGGCGGCCAACCCGTGTATCAAAATCAGCCGTTGCCACCGACACCTCCTCAAGGACAACAACATCACCAACAACAACAACCATATCCATCACCCAACAGTATACCACATCTTCCACCTCGTCCCTTACCACCAGATCCACGTGCGATTGAAGATGCACGACGCGCCTTTGATGAGAATTTACAATCGATCATTACAATGTTCCCCAACGTTGAGCCTGATGTTTGCTTTATGATCCTGCAAGCCAATGATGGACAAGTAGGACCTACCATTGATACGTGAGTAGAGAAGATACACATTGAGAAAAGAGAGGTAGCCATAGGACTTAATGTTTTTTGATTAGGTTGTTGGAGATTGCGGATCCTCGAGACACTGACAAGTCGAATACTGCAGCAGCAGCAGAGGATGGTTTTCCAGGCACCGAGGCTGTATTGCAAATGTCAGCAGAACAAGCGCGTAACCAATCCCCATCATCGAATGGCAAACCCGAAGATAATAATGATGAGCTGATAAGATTGTAATGTTGAATGTTGATCAATACAAACGCGTTTAAAAACACACACACAAATCACGATGCAATGGGGAACAAATAACAGGTGTCATCCACTGTGGCGGGTTTAACCTCTTATGGATATCTGATTGTGTGTCGGAGCATTTATCCATGGTCTGATTCATGCACACTGGGGTGTGCGTGTGTTGTTTCCTTTCTTCTTTTTTCTCTCTTTCCTTTTGTGTTTTCCTTCATCCACTTTTTTTTTCTTTTACACAATCGAACATACACACATAATGAGCCATCAGGATTTGGAAGAGGCCATTGAAGAATTAGAGGAGCAATTTGAATTGTCGACCGATAGCCTGAAAAGGGTGGCGCATTGCTTTCGAGAAGAGATGAATCGTGGTATTCAGCATGAAAAAGCAAATGTGCCCATGCTGCCATCATGGATTACGCAACATCCAACAGGTCAGGAGAGTGGAGAATACATTGGTCTCGAATTAAGTGGTAAGCAAAAAAGATCCCACCCTTCTTTATGATGAGTTGATGTTGATGTTGATGTTGTTTTATGATATTAGGCGCCACTGTACGAATTTATCTGGTGACATTACATGGACGAGGACGAATTACCACACGACAGCAGAAATATCCCATCCACGATCATCTCAAACGCGGTCCTATTACCGATCTCATTGACTACCTTGCTGTTTCTGTGGATTCATTCTTATCGTTTATTCGATACGAGAACAACGGTCAAAAGTTGTCGCTGGGGTTTGTGCTTTCATTCCCGCTCTATCAAACGGCCATCAACAAGGCCTATGTCATGCAATGGACAAAGGATTTTGCAGTCACCGGTGCCCAAAATAAGAATCTCGTCGACCTGTTACAGACCGCTTTACGTCGACGTCATATTCCAGTGATAGTCCAAGCCGTATGCAATGGCGCCGTTGCTTGTCTTCTTGCACACTGCTACCGAAGCCTTGACACACTGCTCTCTTGTACCGTGAGTACGGGTACCAATGCAGCCTATTGGGAAAAGATCAGCAGCATTGAAAAACTCAATATCAAAGACAAAACGGGAGGAGGAGACGATGGTGAAATGATCATCAACACCGAATGGGGATCCTTTGGTGATTACAATGCACATTATCTACCGAGAACTTTTTATGACAATCGCGTCAACCGTGAATCATCCAATCCTGGTGTGCACATTTTTGAGAAGATGGTGTCAGGCATGTATCTTGGTGAAATCGTACGACAAATCATGGTGGATTTTGCCGATAGACGTCTTCTTTTCAATTACCAACGAAGCGAGGACCTCAATACACCTTATGCATTTGAAGCTCCCTACATGAGTGCCATCGAATCGGATGAAACCCAAGAGCTGGATGACACCAAGCATATTCTTGAATCGGTCATGAATATCCCAAAGACTACCATTGATGATCGTCGTGCGGTGAAACGCATGTGCCAATTGGTGGGACAAAGAGCAGCTCGTCTCATTGCAGCTGGTATCAGCTCCATCATTATCAAACAAGATGCATTGGATGGTGGCCTTACGATCAGTAAGTCATTGATTTATTAATGCATTATGGATACGTATTCATCATCCTTCTTCATTACAATAGGTGTCGAAGGCAACATTTACGAGCATTATCCCAACTTCCCTAATCGTGTCAATGAAGCATTGCGTGATTTGTATGGCCACAAAGTGGATCGTATCAACCTTGGCGTAAGTGAAAAAGTCATTGATGATGTTAAAAGGCCCAACCTTAACCAAATCAATTAGATTACAAGAGACGGCAATGGGATTGGAGGTGCAGTAGCTGCAATGCTTGCAAATGCACAGAAATAATGATATGCAATTGAATAAAGCTACCATGTATATTTACCACCACATGTAATTGCCAATGCGCACTTCATTGCGATTCCCCAACATCGGGTGCAACATCCGTGCTTCTAATTACATGAAATCCGGCTATTCGGCTTTGAATCTTGGTAACACTGTCAGCATGCTGTAAATGAAAGCACTTTATTTCCTCTATTGTCCAAAGAGCGACTATGTATATGAATGAGGGAGGGAGATTTATTGTTGATCTTTCTTGTATGCAAGGCCACGCACAATAAGGTAATCCACTTCGACTTCCTTGGTAAGGGGGATGACCCATCGCTCGTACAATTCGACCACTGTTTCCACGGGAACACGTAAATGTGTACTTGTACCCTCTTGTTCCTGATCCAATGTTTGACCATACACCAGAGCCTTATGTCGTAGCCGTTCCAATAACTTCTTCTCGACTGCACGGTTTGTGAGCAATTCGTTGATGCCTTCACGATCATTGGCAAGGGCTAATCGAGTGTATTCCTCTGGATCATCTCTAAACTTGCTCTCTGCAATGAATTTGCCTATCAAAATGAAAGTTAGTATACACATGAAATGAGTCATTGATATCAATAGCTCCGCATTACCATAATGGATACGCCGACTCAATGCCTGCAAGCACTCGATATCTCTCGTTGCCGAACTACCATATTGCTGATCATCACCCTCGGCACTGATTGAAGGCACAATAGAGCTGATGTACATGTCCATGATCTTGCTGGTGACATTGATGTCGTTGGGGTACAAAAAGTTGGGGAATTCCAAGGGGGGAAGGATGGGTGCTGGTAAAGGTGATGTGAACGCATATTCATCAGGGCTACGTAGTCAAAGTTGTTAGCTATATGCACATTGATCCACCATACAACCATCTATCCATATGCAAGTTTACCTTGTGTATCTGCGGACCTTGGCTATTATCATTGGAATGAAGCAAGAAGAGAGTTATTATTACACATAGGCCACAAAGGGGGATCTCACTACTACCAACCATGCACTTTCTCGGTCTCCCATAAAAAGTATTCGAGGAAACTACGTCCATCAGTTGCACTATTGAATTCAATCGCACCCGGTGTGTAGATAGCCTTGTTGAATGCGAATTGAGCTCGTTCGATCAATGCTGCAATCGACGAGTAGTTCGTGTGGCGTTTAAAGTCAATAAAGGAGTCGTTGTTGTTGAACAAGAAGAGAGGTGTTGCTCATGTTACCAAAAATGATTGTATCTTCGAGTCGAATGAGAGTGTTGCGTAACTTGTCGAGTGCGAAAGGATTGTCGGTAAAGTTACTCATTTCGTAGGAGGGCGGCGGTGGAAGGGAAGCAAGAGCTGAAAACCAAGAAGAGCAGCAACGAGAGTTTTGTGATAGAGGGCACACACAACGCCGGGATTTGATCTACATGGCGGATCTCAAAGACGTCCTTATTAGATAATCCTCACACACCCTGATTTCATATATATATACAATGCAATACGATCCATGTAATATGACGACATGTCAAGTATACGAGCTGCTGTTGCAATTATCGATTAGGTGATTCCGAGCTGCTGGGGCTCTCAACACCCTAAGAACCAAAAACAGTAAATGATTTTCCTTGTGCATCACCACCATCATTATCGTGTGGGACGACGCGTCAATATATACAAAAAGCCCCTGATAGATGAGACCATCACAACCCCCCTCCACGCCACTATTACTACCATCTACATTACGTATCATGATGTACCCTACCCACATATTAATAAAATGGGATGCGTGGAGTCCGCATGGGTGTCACAGACAATGCAAACTTGTTGTATATGGCGGATCCAAGTATGTAAAAAGGAAATCAGCAGCTGCTCAAAAGAGGAATGTACGTAGGCTTTAAATTTGCATAGTAGCCACAGAGCACATATATCAACTTGTTTGTAGGACGCAGGAATGCAATGCAAACATAGCAGAGTGCCAAGCTCACGGATTACAAGGTGTCCCAGAATCTCCCGTAGTAGTAGATTGGACACCCCATGTGCAGCAGCAGGGTACGCGTGGTGTGTTGTGATGAAACATAAACATGACAAGTCCAAAGACAAACAACAAGTACTAACAAGGGGGTTATGTGTATGTATGGGAGAGATTAACCATGATGGTGGGCAACACGTACACGATTTACGGCTGTTTTATTGTCGGCCCAAAGACAATGAAAAGGCAACACACACACACACACATACACACACACACACACGCGTAAAAAAGTAATCGTGACACGAAAATAGCCGGAGTCAGGTACAGCGTGCGTATATAAAGGAGTGGGATTTACAACTATGGATACAACAGGTCGCTGCTCTCTTTGTCTCGTCTTTGCTCTCTTGGCGGGGCCCATTTGGTTTCGACATCCTCGGATCGCCGCCTTGAAGAGCGGCGTCACGGGATATCTGTCCGCGGCACTGGTAAATCCATTAGTCAGAAATGAGTACATTCACCCTATCAACACGCTTGTTTAACGCGTATACGTATTTAGGACGTCTCTTTGTCGCCGTTCTTTGGTCATTGGCTTTCTGCAGCAGTTCCAGTAGTAATGTGCGCGTGGCCTCGTCGTATTTCCCTTATGGGCACGTCTCATCAACAATCTCTTATGGGTCGCTTGGCTTCACTTCAATAAACAAACTCTTCGGTTACACGAATTTTTTGATCGTCTAAGTTCTCTGAGCCACATAGCTGGGCCACCATGCAACATGTATCAACATTGTGTATTTGCTTATTGCATCGGGTTAATATGTGGACATCACCTACGTATGCATGCTAGTGAATGTTTCCCCTGATAACTACATACCATCCAATAATAGGTGGCAGTGGGTGAGATAGGACCTCTCCCTGATTTAACAAACATCGGATAAACAAAGGTCCATTACCACAGCACCTAAGATGATGTACCCATTTTGACGGGGAATTGTTGCCGCTTGCTTAGCATCATTCATGATAAGGAACATGGCAGTCAACGTTGCAATGATAGTTGAACAGGTTCGTTAGTATTGATACGCATAATAAATGCTTCAGGATTTGAAGAAGACACAATGAAAAAGCCCAACGTCAAAGATAAATGATAGATCTTCCCCATCAGACAGCAAGGCCAACTTCTTCGATAATGACATCATTTGTTATATCTCCGTTTGTATTGTCATCGTCAATCTCGTCTACACGCGGTGCTACAACGGTATCATGATGGTGATGGTTGTGCGACGCACATCATTCAATAGCTGGGTCGATTAATCACACCGCCACCATTGCCGGTTTCCAAGCATTTCTTGTAGATCCATATACAGCAATTTTCCTTTTGGTTAGCTGGATCCCTTTTTCCAATGCCATTACCAAAGTAAATTTTACGGTTTAGTATCGTTTATAGCAGTCCAAGAATACAATGTTCCGAAATGACATCACACAATCACAGTCTCATGAGAGAGGCAGCCCCTTGAAGATGTACGTATTGCAAGAGGATCGTTTTTTTCACGTGAATCCATTAGGCTATCAAAGCATCCCATATAGGAATTGGACCATGCAGCAGCAGCAGCGGCAGTGAGTTGTTGTTTTGTTCGTCTACCACCCATCGCCGGTAAACCGGATGTCATGTCATAAATGGCCAACAAATATACTCGAGCTATAAGTGGATGCCATAGAGAAATCTTTCAATGACAAGATTATACACCGTTCGCGTATACAACAACCCAAAAGTAAGAGGCAATGCTACATACATAGCAGCAAGCGGCACTTTTATTTGCTAAGGATGTGTCTGAATGACCCTTCTAACAACATGAATCTATTGCAAAAGTCACGACAAAGAAAATGCATGAATGAAGCGTTCATTGTGTGTGTATGCAGCCAATAGTGTTCCAGCCTTTCTGACAGATTTGCTGTTGCTGAGATGTGCTGCTTGTGAGCAATAATCATGCATGTAGCATTGTCGTGTATCACATTTATCCATGGTTTATCACCAAATCGATTTACTACATGATCTGATATACTTATTTATGCTGATTGATGCATGCATATCACAAGGACAATTCATGCACTTTATGTACCTTTTGATAGGAGCATCCATTCATTGTGCTGGATGGGGGAGTAGTAGTAGTAGTAGTAGTAGTACGACCACACGTTGCTGCGTTGGAGCTCCGCCGTTGCTTGGTGCGGGCACCAAGCTGGGGCCGCTGCTGCCGTCAGCCATTTCCTCTTCTTTCTTGTTGCACCTAGTCCCTCCCTTAATCTTGTTTTCTCGTACCTCAATCCAACAACGTCATGCGATTCTGTGGAGGAGGATCGAAACCAGTAGCTCGTAAATTGGTGGTCTGTGGTGATGGTGCATGCGGCAAAACGTCGCTCTTGAACGTTTTTACTCGTGGCTACTTTCCTCAGGTACGTGTAAAAGAGCTTACGCAAAAAGGGGGGTGGGGTTGCCTGGATACCCTGGATACATGTTAACACCAATGACATTGTTTAGGTTTATGAACCTACGGTGTTTGAGAACTATGTACAAGAAGTGATGGTGGATAATCAAGAAGTGGAGCTTTCACTTTGGGATACTGCAGGTAAGCAGCAGCAGCAGCAGCAACAGCAACATACCCAGGGACTTGATATCTCCTTGGTTCTCCTTTATCAATCTATCGAGACAAACTTACTTACATCCATCATCATTGATGTATAGGTCAAGAAGAGTTTGATCGATTACGAACGCTTTCTTATGCCGATACACACGCCGTCATTCTTTGCTTTTCAGTGGATAGCCGTGATTCACTCGAGAATATTCCCAATCGCTGGTTGTCTGAAGTACATCAATATTGCCCAGAAGCCAAGATCCTGTTGGTTGCTCTCAAATGCGATCTTCGAGATAACGATGAAGTACTCAAACGCAAGAACATCGAGCCTGTTTTATACGAAGAGGTGTGTGTGATGTGATGTGTGATGACTCAATTATGCATGTGCGTTGACATTTCATTGTAAAAGGGACTGGAAGTGGCAAAGAGCATCAATGCTGTACGTTACCTCGAATGTTCGGCAAAGCACAATCGTGGCGTGCGAGAATGTTTTGATCAAGCTGCCCGTGTATCCTTGTCTGGTATGTATAAAAGAGATGCTGCTATATAATCAATGACTAATTAACGCTTGGGATGTTATCATATAGTCAAGTTGAGAACATCTGCCGACCAAGATCGCAAATCATGCTTGATACTTTGATTCTACACACACGCACGCACGCATCTTTTATATGTTATATACCCTCTCCTCCGCTTATGGCCTTATCATCCCTTGTAACTACAATACCATTCAGCTTTACCTCTTTACCCAGTTCTTATTTATACGATTACGTGTGATCTTTTAGCCTTTAATACATCTTTTACTCTCTTTGTAACGAGGAGTAGGGGGGAACTTTTGGTTGCAGTGATATGATGCGTGGTACGAACGTGTATACCACGTGGTGTGGGTTGAACACAAACTTGAAATGGTCATCCAAAGGCTGATATAAGCTCTTGTCATGTGCGATTAAACCTTCCAAAATGATATGATGCTTGCTTCTTTAACCCATCAGCGACACTTCAAAGAGCGTTTGCATTGACAATGGGTTTATTAAATGAGTTGACAGATAGTGACGGATGCTCATAATTAGATAGGGGAGAACGATAAAGGAGTAAAAAAAAGGTGACAAAGAGATGATGATTGTATGTGAGAAATTCATATTATCATTTCCCCTTGTTTGGATCGATTGCTGATAATATGAAAAGCGTGAATAGAATTGACGATCGGTCCCTCTTCTTCGATGCTTGTAGCAAAAAGACATAGTGTGTGTGCTGCCGATCCATGTGGAGTGCATGCTGTGTGTGTAGTTTATGACATGCATGATGATGCCTTGACGCACGTTCTTTGGGGAAAAAGGGTGACATCAACATCTTCCAAGCCGATTTAGCTCATACGCTCGTAACTCTACTTACCCCGCTCTGCTGCATGAACCAGTGTGTCGCGTTTATCGTTACAGCAAAAATAGCACCACGATCGAGTACAAGGGAATGGGTGAATTAGAAAGAGGGCGTCATTCCCCAAAAAGCTAAAGGTAACTTAGGGAGATGCTTCTTGTTGTGTATGGAACAATGACCTTTTATACTTTTTACCTCTCTCTCTCTCTTGAGTAGTGCACTCTCTCTTTTTTCCCTTTCTTTCCTTTCTCTCTCTTCCTCTTTTTCTCTCTCCCTCCTTTGCAATTCAATGGTCAATGAGCCTTCTGAAGTTACAGCCACTATTGAACAGCCACAAGATAGGCCAGGTTAGTTGATGCTACTATTGTGTTCATGTATATATATGACAAGCTCATACGTCGTTTAGAACCAAGTCCACCCATGGCAGTGTTGCCGTTAAACCCGAGTGCAAAGCTTGATCAGGAACCCAATCCCTTCGAAGAAAGCTTCTCCACAGCTGCCAACCATGATCCAACCACGTTATCGTCATCATCGTCATCATCATCCAACAATAATAAGAAACCGGTTCTTCCACCTGTTGCTGCTATCACGAGCCCAGCACCTCCTTTACTTCGGAGCGGCGTGTTACCCAAAGACGTGGCAAATCAGTTTGCGTGGGACTCATTACGTGCAGGACCATTATCTCCCTCAATGTTGCAAGGTCCTTCTTCTCATCCTTCCATATCACAACAACAAACACAAGAAACCATCTCATCAACAAGAGGTAAAAATACACATCAATGATACCGCCATCATCTTTATAGTAACACGGTGATCTACATAGACAATCACGACCATTTGAACAATAATACAACCACGGGTGTGATCAGCAACAACAATCACGCCAAACGATCCGGATCTTTGTGCAGTGGATCATCAACATCATCAACATCGAGCACTACTATCATTGGCGAGAATCATCATCATCATGCGAATAGGAAACGTCCACGCAGCAACAGCAAAGATGAGGATGATGAAAAACGACGCAATTTTTTGGAAAGGAACCGAATTGGTAAGTGGGCCATCGATCTTCATAATACTTCCCCTTTTCTAATACCACATCCCTTATTACCATTGATAGCTGCCTTGAAATGCCGACAACGAAAGAAGAAATGGCTCAACAATTTGCAAGCAAGAATGGAATACCTGACGAACGACAATGAACAGCTTCAAATGCAAGCAAACACGCTACGAGAGGAAATCGTCCATCTCAAGACCTTGTTACTTGCTCACAAAGATTGCCCGGTCGCCACAGCCAACAATCCAGCAGCCGTTGCTGTAGCAGCAGGAGCAGATACCAGCAACAACAACCATCATCCACAACGGCAACCATGTATATCAGGGTCTTCAACAACATCATCTGCTGCTGCACAGCACCATCATCCTCATCAGCATCATAACCAATCTTCAATCATGGCTTTCCCTGTGACATCATCATCCGCTGCTAGCAGAGTATGGCGATACTAGAGCATCTACATTTACGATAGGAGACATTACACAGAAGCACCTTAACCTGTAAACGCGCAGAGATTACAATACCAATAATACACACCAAATCGCTGTCGTCGAAGTAGTGGAATTATCCAAGACAAGATTTATTGTGCAATGAAAGGGAGAATGACTCACTGTTGGTCGATGCAATATACCGTGTCCTGATATCGATACTAGCATCATGATGAATGTTGTCTAACCCATTTCATTTGATCAAATGCAGGCATGTTGTATGTAGACGAGACATGATCCGCTTTCCCTTTAAATAAAACAGTGCAGTGTTTCGAGCAGTAGCTTATCAAAGAAAGTTTTTATTTTATCAAAGGGAGAATGATGGAGGAGGTGATACCCCATAGCTTTGTTATCTATGCAATTCGCTTTTATCGCGTATGAGATTGTTACGACATACGTAGCATACTTCTAGCAGCCGAATGCAGGGCCTACTACATGCCTTAAGAATAGCTGTTCTTGAACCTTTTCCTTAATGCCTTGCCATTATCTATCCTTCAGACCAAGTAGCTTCAAGTAGCACCATCGATGTATTTGGCGTTGTCTTGACGAGCCTTGTCGATAACGGGTGGCTGGAAGAATGATGCCACTGTATCCAAGTGCACCGAGGAATGGACACGCATATCAACAAGGTCTTGTAGTATGCTGCAGTTGGCTTTTGTACCAATGACCGCTCATGAACGTGTTGCAATAAAGGATCTGTAGAAGAAAGATACACGAGTCAATAAAGCGAATGTGTTGTTGTTGGCGAATGAACAAGCCCTCTTTGCCAATGTACCTCTTTACACAGCTTTCATTGAACCTTGAATAGCCTTGAACAAGTAAAAGATAGCTTTGCTCACCACCTTGATATCGAAAAGTCCGCTTTTGCTCTTTATGTGAGGTGATGGATGCTATCGATCGTGTCATTCAGGAGTTGCTACGGGTAGATTTGTATTAGTCAAGAATACAGGTAGTGAAGCAAAACGCGATCAACCTACCGCTAATTGCCAACATGATTGTATGAAGGGCAGCAGCTCGTCTTCATGCTTGTCGAAGTCGCGCGGCATATTTTCAACTCCTTGTTCATTATATGCACTTTTTTGGGTAGTGGAAAGAGACCACACTCTAATCGCGTCACCTACAAAGGAGGTTATGTACATCATTAGAAAGAGACACTCAATGATATGTTTTGCACAAGGTATACTTACCGATTGCTGTAAAACCTTGAGTAAGTTCTCAACCTTGCCTTTCGGTCCAGTGACCTGCAAATGCTTGCCACCAGAGAATGTGAACTTGACACCTTTGGCCAAATGATTGATTTTGGTGGCGTTTCTGGTGTTAAGGCCTAATTAAGCAAGTATGATGAGTATTGTACTAGCAACCTCTTCAAAGGACATACCAAAGAGCTGCTAAAGATCAGGCTGTGGATCCTTCCACTTGATCACACGCTTGGCATTTGGACCGCCCAAGGTGTTCCATGTCGTGGGATCCAGCATATCCCAAGGATCATTGATTGCAGTGCTGGTGGCGGAAGAAGAGGGAAGACAAACACGCTTGCCGTAACGGGATGTAGAGTAGGCGGATGGAAGTAATTAAACCACCCCATAGCCATCATTCGAGGAGGTGACTATACCACAAAAACACACATGTCAATATACAAACGTATCAAGAGGAAGGTAAGCCATACATACATCACAAAGAGTCCATCAGGGAATAGGAGTAAATGTCACAATGAACACCACCAGCAACAAAGCGATCATGAAGAACTACATGGATGATGATGACAAAGGTCAATGAGTGAACTATTTCTGACCCATTCAAATTACTGAACAGCTCTCCTTAGCACTTACCAAATAGCAGGATCTTGATAAATGTGCGATAGACGAAAGAGGTGTGTGATAATGTTGGTGACAACAGCCTTGCTTTTATGTAGTTGGGCGTGGGTATTGCTGTCGATGCAAGAAAAAGAGGGCATGATGGACCGAGCTGATTAATCAAACATCTTGGAATACTGCTAGGTCGAAGGATGATGGAGCTGATACGTCAATAACTGATCATTGTGTGTTGTCGATGCATGAAAAAGAGGTCATGATGGATCGAGTTGATTAATGAAGCATCTTGGAATAGTGCAAGGTCGATGAAGATGATGGAGCTGATACTTCAATAACTGATAAATGCTTGATATTTGTACGTTGTCGATGCAAGAGAGCAAGAGCGTGATAGATTGAGATGATAAATCAAGCATGTTGGAACACTTGTAGGTCAAAGATGGAGCTGATACGTCAATCACTGATCAATGCGTGATAATTGCATGTTGTCAATACAAGGAAAAGAAGCCGTGCTGGATCGAGCTGATGAATCAAGCATCTTGGAATACTGCAAGGTCGGTGAAGATGATGGTGTTGATACGCCAACCACTGATGAATCAACCCACGCTGATTTTTCGGTCACTCTCACGTGGAAAAAAGACTTTGCGTACGTGGCACATGTCGATTGACTATCACATGACTCGTCTCATCTTCCTCATCAGCTACACACGAGTGTTTTAACTCATTGATGTCCTTTTGTGGCAGGAATTCGTACTTACCAATCACACCATAACCCATCCATAAATGCCAGCATTCTGCTGTTGTTATGGTGTTATTGTCATCTAACGTACAAGCAAAAATGCACAGAGTCAGATATAGATCGTATGTATTCACCCTGCCGTCACCTTGAATCGCCTACCTGAAAGCTGTTCAATATCAACCTTGGGTATTCCACACATTGTGGCAAGCTGATCCATGCTGCGTCGTCTTCCATTGTGGTCTGTGGATTGTTGATTCCTTACGTCCTTGTCGTCAATGCTGTCCCATGCAAGCCAAATGAGCAATGTGCCTTACTCCATGACATCATAGATAGTATCTAAGACTTGCATTGCTTAGTGATACATAAACGTAGGTTGACATTGATAGACTCTTGTTTTGACTCACCTTGGGTGTGTGTGTCAAAATGTATGCGTGTGCGTGGGCGTGAAAGAGAGGAGCGAGATCTGAGTATGTCCGCATAAATAAAATCGTGTACAGCAGAGAACTCCTATTATGTTTTATGTCGCCTTGGTTACGAGTTATTTACACACGAAGAGCGATTCAATAACAGCATCATTCATTATTACAATAAACCCCTTTTTCATTGTCTTTGTTAGCTGCTCTTGCCTTTTTCATATGC
Organism: Lichtheimia ornata; assembly: GCF_029851405.1. Taxonomy (NCBI): domain Eukaryota; kingdom Fungi; phylum Mucoromycota; class Mucoromycetes; order Mucorales; family Lichtheimiaceae; genus Lichtheimia; species Lichtheimia ornata. The sequence continues at coordinate 51,708 of NW_026695432.1, read as the reverse complement.
ATAAAGACCTTTGTTGTTGGCTATCAGAGACCGAAACCATGGTGTAGTGTAATCGAGCAGAAATAGAAAAAGCCAAAATGGCCAACGTCTTTTGGCGAATCATGCAGCCTATACAAGCTAACACGTCGTCGTCAATGGAACAAGATCTTCTGCTGATACATTGGGGCTTTGAATGTACCTCTCGCACCTTGAAGGAAGAGCGGCATACAACGACGAAATCTCAGGGCTGACGTCTATGGCCACTCTCTGCTGCCAACAAAAAAGACTGGCGGGTGACCTTTTTGTACAAAGGCGGCGTAGAAAAGGTCAATCATGCAACTCTCCACCAATAGGATTGACCCTTCTTCAACTCCTGCCCCTCGGTTTGTGACACATAGGTCCTTCTGCATCTTTGAAAGAGACGATCGGCATGGAACAAAGACTTCTTTTCATATACCATCACGCTTACAGCATATGTAAAATATAAAGGTGCCTGTATCTCTAAACTTTACAATGAAACGTGGGGTCTTTAATAGAACCATGTTGATCGGCTGGGTCAGAGGAGTCTTGTGTGCAAATTTCACGTTCAATGTCGCAACCAGCCCAAAAAATATTTTTCGGTCGTCGTCGAAAATAATTCAAGAGGTCGATCCACTTTGGCTGGTAGCGACATTGCGAAATCTGGGATTGCCCATGATGAACGTCAAACTTGTACACATGTTTCCTTTGGCCCCGCCGAGCAGTAGTTGTTTCTATTAAAGACCCCACGTCTCATGGTAAGATTTTGAGATATGGGCTTCTTTATGTTCTTCCTATGCTGTAAGCGTGAATGCTATATGTAGAGTGGTCTTTCTTCATTATCGATCGTCTCTCTCTATTAGAGCTAAAGATGCAGAAGGACTTGTATGTGTCACAAAACCGAGGGGCAGGAGTTGAAGAAGGGTCAATCCTATTGGTGGAGAGTTGCATGATTGATCTTTCTATGCCGCCTTCAGTCTTTTTTGTTGGCAGCAGAGAGTGGCCATAGACGTCAGCCCTGAGATTTCGTCGTTGTATGCCGCTCTTCCTTCAAGGTGCGAGAGGTACATTCAAAGCCCCAATGTATCAGCAGAAGATCTTGTTCCATTGACGACGTGTTAGCTTCTTGTATAGGCTGCATGATTCGCCAAAAGACGTTGGCTATTTTGGCTTTTTCTATTTCTGCTCGATTACACTACACCATGGTTTCGGTCTCTGATAGCCAACAACAAAGGTCTTTATGCATATGAAAAAGGCAAGAGCAGCTAATAAAGACAATGAAAAAGGTGTTTGTTGTAATAATGAATGATGCTGTTATTGAATAGTGTATCCTCTTTGTATGTGTAAGTAAATCATATCAAGCGACGTAATAGGGATCTTCTGCTATTCATGTAAACACGACTGTGTTTATGTGGCAATACTCAGATCTCTCTGCTCTCTTCCACATCCGCCACACACACGCACACGCGTACCCTTTGACACACACATACAAAGTGAGTAGAATCTAACAATGTCAACCTATGTTTATGTATCACTAAGCAATGCACGTCTTAGCTACTATCTATGATGACTCGTGATCAAGGCACAAAGCTCATTTGGCTTGCACGGGATAGCATTGACGACAAGGACATATGGAATCAACAATCCACAGACCACAATGGAAGACGACGCAGCATGGATCAGCTTGCCACAATGTGTGGAATACTCAAGGGTGATATTGAACAGCTTTCAGGTAGGCGATTCAAGGTGACGGCAGGGTGAATACAGACGACCCATATCTGACTCTGTGCATTTTTGCTTGTACGTTAGATGACAGCAACACCATAGCAACATGACCAAGTTATCCTGGTTGGTGGAGACCAAGACCCTGGTGTTCATGGATGAGTTATGGCGTGATTGGTAAGTACGACTTCCTGCCACAAACGGATACCAACGACTTAAACGCTCGTGTGTAGCTGAAGAGGAGGATGAGACCTGTCATGTGATTATCTCTCGGTATATGCCACGTACACAAAGTCTTCTTAAGTGAGAGTGACCGAAGAACCGGCGTTGGATGGATTCATCAGTATTGACGTATCAACACCATCATCTTCACCGACCTGGCAGCATTCCAAGATGCTTGATTAATCAGCTCGATCCATCACGGCTTCTTTTTCTTGCATCGACAATATACAATTATCACGCGTTTTATCACCGTTGACGTATCAGCACCATCACCCTTCGACCAAGTGGTATCCCGAGATGCTTGATTAATTAACTTGATGCATCATGACCGCTTTTTCTTGCATTGACAACATACAATGATCAGCTATTGACGTATCAGCTCCATCATTCTTCGGCCTGGCAGTCTTCCAAGATGCTTGATTAATCAACTCAATCCCTCATGGCCTATTTTCATGCATCGACAACATACAATGATCATGCATTTATCAGTTATTGACGCATCAACGCCATCATTCTTCGACCTTACAGTATTCCAAGATGTTTGATTAATCAGCTCAATCCATCGTAGCCTCTTTTCTTTGCACTGACAACGTACAAATATCAAGCATTTATCAGCTATTGACGTATCAGCTCCATCATCCTTCGACCTGGCAGCATCCCAAGATGCTTGATTAATCAGCTCGATCCATCACAACCTCTTTTTCATGCATCGACAACAATACCCACGCCCAACTACGTAAAAGCAAGACTGTTGCCACCAACATTATCGCACACCTCTTTTGTCTATCGCACATTCATCAAAAGCCTGCTATTTGGTAAGTGCCAAGGAGAGCTGTTCAGTGATTTGAATGGGTCAGAAGTAGTTCATGCATTGACCTTTGTCATCATCATCCATGTAGTTCTTCATGATTGCTTTATTGATTGTGGTGTTCATTGTGACATTTACTCCTACTCCCTGATGGACTCTCTGTGATGTATATATATATAGCTTATCTTCCTCTTGATACGTATTGTATATTAACGTGTGTGTTTTTTGGTATAGTCACCCGCTCGAATGATGGTTATGGACGTTTTCTGCAAGCAGGAAATTCTTCGCTTGGTGGTTTGGTTACTTCCAGCTTGGGGTCCTCTTCGTCAACCTCCCAGCCTGCGAAGCGTGTTCGCCACAATGAAGACGCATCAACCACTTCCGCTTCTGGTGACGATGGTGATGACAACGATGATGAAGATGATGAAGATGAAAGCCCTTGGGACATGTTCCAAGGTTGGAGCACCTTGGGTGGACCACCATCTAAGGAGGTGTTCAAGTGGAAGGATGAACAACCAGACCTTGTGGAGCTTTTCGGTATGTCATTTGAAAGGAATACTAATATGTATAGACTTTATCATATTTACTTTTGATTTGCTTCCATGTTAGATGCTGACAGCACCATAATGGAAAAACTCAAGGCCAATGCCACAGGTGTGAACGTGGAGTTGGTGAATGACAAGGCAATCAAGGTGGATGGCCCCATTCAAAAGGTGGAACGGCTGCTTGAGGGTGATGCAGCAATTGGTAAATATGGTCACAAGCAAAAGGAAGTATTGGGAATCAGCTTCTAAAAAGCATTTTCTTATGTAGCTAGTTGTGATGGGACCATCTCCGGTGAACTATGTCACCATCACCATCATAGGACCACTCGTGAAGTCCAAATTGGCAGCTATCAAGAGCTCGATTGGAAAGCTAGCAAGGCCTGTTGCTGCCGAAAAGCTTCATTTTTCGGTGGCCAAAACGTCTGGTCACTGGTCCTCTGAGCAAGTTTCTCAACTTGCTCATGGCATTGATAAGTATCTTAGACGATCGTCATCATGTGCAGCAAGCAGCAGCAGCTTTATCTGCGATACGGTGGCATTCACCAACTTCAACAGCAATATCCAAGGTAAATACACTCCATTCATGTTTATTGCATTCTATTTCACCCCACGTTTACTAAACAACTACTTATAGCAGTACTTGGTGTGGCTCCTAGTGATACCAATAGCCCGGACCATCAACTGATCGGTATGTCTTTTTGCTCACTATTATTTTCCAAATCCAAACTTATCATTATGTTCTGTAACAGGTGAACTACATGGTGTGCTTGGGGGTAAACGTGGTTTGACAATGAAGATCACTCCCCTTGTCACCATCGTTAATAAAGGCAAAAAGAAACTTTCGGGTTCGGACTTCCAAGACTTCAACAAAGCAAACGGCAAGGATGGCTTTCTGGGTCCTTTGGCGCTGCAAGCAAACAAGAACAAGACTTCACTACTTGGGATAATGTACATTGTAAAGCTGTAAATAAAGATGTCTTTAAGTAATTTGTGTATTGGATCTATCTCATGTTGTTTGCCGCATACTGCTCATATATGGCGACCATGAATCCCTTAAAGAATCAACCACGTGACAACGAAGAAGAGGTTCTAGCTGCTGTTAGTTCCCATCTCTCTTTAGTTTTATAATAAACATTGACTTTCTTTTACCACCTGCTTCAATTGCAGTTACAGAAATGGTTTTATAGTCGTACGCTTTTTGACCTACTCATTGCTCGGAAAGGTTCCATCCTATTATAGATTGCCTGTTGTTGTTGTCAGCGGAGTAATACACGGCGTCCATTGCCAAAGGCACCACTATCGAGTTCGTCCTAATAATCGTATTGAACCAGGCCTAAGTCATTGCTTCCATCAATTGGGGTTAAAATCCATACCCTCGCAGGCAGCTATACAAGGTGGTGAGAAGCCGTTATCGATTAAAAGCATTCGCGTTCATTTTGGGTTATGCAAAACAAATTGAGAGGAAGTTGTAAAGGTCTAATAGAGCGTATCACGACAATAATAAGGTCAATAACTCAACCAGTATGGGGAGCAATACAAGGCTCTGGATGATAACAAAGGTCTATTCTACGTGCGTATACTAGCTCTAACCTATGGGGTGCAAGCTCGCTCTATCTTTGAAACGTATGCTTGGCGACGCGTGAAATCATTGCATAGCCTACCTGTGACAACATCTTCTTTTTATAAACATGTACGTGTGAACCTTTTGTATCACAAAAGGAAAAATGGTAGACAATGTCGGCTTTGATACGTTCGAGGGGGGTGGTCACCATCATTGACCCACCGTCGGCATTTATCTGCACACAAGAAGCAGAATGCAAATCGCGGGGGTTAGCAATCAATAGCAACAAAAGGGTCCAATCATCATCCTTGACGATTTCATGGAGGAGGTGAATAGAAGTTCTTTTTTTTTTGTATATGACCTGGGCACGCCGTTGGCCTATAAGAACAACGCCTATATCGGGTATATATAAGCTTCGGCTTCCGGATCACAATACAATTACCTTTAATTAAGTAGTAGTAGTATGTCAATAATGGAATGATTATGTATGTCGATCACACTTTATCAACAGCGGTCGAAAGACATGAACAAATATACTCATAGAATACTAGCATAACCTTTAAAGAGGAAGGGGGATCTTTTCTATTGATGAATGAATACAAAAAGAGGAGGGAGGTTTACTCCTTTGAAAAAAGAAACAATGGGCTCAGCCATGAATGACCCTTTTGATCTTTCCATTCCACAGAACAATAATCAACGACCTAGTTGGTCTAGCCTGAAATAGCTTTCGTTTCATTTTTGGACATGCAAAGGGCGCGACTATGCAAAGCCGTTGTTCCTTTTTTTCTCTCTTTCTCCCTTAACACGTATACGTGTGTGTATGTTTCTCATCCTCGTATCATAATAATATGGCCAGACCGAGAGGGAAAAGCTTCACCCAACAATATCACCATCATCCACAGGAGGAGGAGGTAACCACCCAGACCCATCCATAGCGATAAACACGTCCGCACACAAATAACACAGCTCCTTTTTTTTCTTTATTCTCGCTCTTTGTTTCTTCTCAGTTACCCAATCTCAACGCTCAAGTCGAGTATATCAACAACTTGCTGAAATGGAGCATTCAGGACCTGGACCACTTGATTAGCGTTTTACGTCAACGGTATGAAGCTGCGGAGACTTCTTGAAACAACCCCTTTTGGGAACGCTTATGCATCGAACCACTATAGAATTGCAGCAGAGGATGCTTACGCAAACGCACTGGACAAAATTGAACGCCTACCACGCACTCCTTTCTTCAATGAGCAAACCATGTACGAGGCTGCTGTGGCTCAATATGAGATCTCGCTTAATCGGACTGTGGCGGGACGTCGTGAACTCTTGAAGGCTATGAAACTTCAGTTACAGTCGCTCAACACGTTAAGGGTAAGAATGGGTGGATGAGGAAGGAATCATGCGAATGATAATGAACGCATCATTGATTGTGTGGTGTGATGATGATACATTAGGATTATCAAGAACAACGACGCAAAAAGATCAAGAGCATCATGGTGGATAAGAATGCAAAGTATATGGCAGCAAGGACGGGTGATTTCTCAAAGGTACAATGGATAAGGATGGGGTGATTGGTGATAGGATTTCCAACAGGGTCAAATTTGTATAGCGTCAAAGACAATACCTCAACAAATGTACCGAGCTTGATGCTGCTCAGCATGATGAACATCAACAGGCCGAACAACAAGCATTGCAACAGCAACAACAGGAGGATAGCGACCATTCCAGTGGTGGTGGATCGGATGTGCCACACAACAAGCGGACCATGGCAGGATTCATGGCTCTCAAAACACAACTTGCCAATGTCATGAGCTCAACACATGATTATGGAACGAAGGCATCGAGGCTTAAGCGTGACATGTTGGATGCAGGTAATGGGTGGTATATGGTGTTGCTTCAAGGGGAGGAGTATTGATTTTGTGTGCTATGTATATAGATCGCGAGTATCGGAGAAGTGTGGCGGATTTGGAGCGTCTTCGGAAGAAGCAAGTGGATACGGCCAATCATGCTGTAAAGGTATATGCACGCCTTGCTGCTAAGTCTTGTGGATATTATTGGCTCATCCATAATGCTTTAGCATGTAGAGGTCTTGTTCCTGGATAAGTCGGAAATATGCAAATCGGCACTTTACAATATTCTTACGGTTGAACAAGGAATACAAGCCAATGAATCATCAGTAGGTTATCGAACGGTGGATGGCTACTCCTAGCATGCGGTCCTAATTGTTGTAACTTGCAAGTATAGCTTGTCAAGGCCATGTTTCAAACAGCCGCTGAGATGGATGGGAAGAAGGATATGGAATTTTTCAAGAGGGAATACTCCAAGCTCAAGTTTGATACACCCGAGCCGATCATGTATGATAACCATTACCATGGGCGCTTAAAAGGTATATACATCTATGGATGGAAGGTCTTGAAAGAGAAGATGGGTTACTTATAGGATAAGGATAGATATGCAGTTTGGGGTTGCACTGGATGTATATGCCAAGCTTCATACTACACGCAGGGTGCCTGTTTTGGTGGAACGATGCATTCAAGCCATTGAAGAGATGGGAGGATTGGAAAAAGAGGGACTTTACCGAGTATCTGGGAGACAAAGCAGCATTGAGCAGCTCAAGCTTGAATTTGAACGAGACGAGAACAAGGCACAGATTCAATCATTTGACATATTCACCATTGCATCAGTGCTCAAAATTTATCTCCGTGAGCTTGAGGTGCCACTCTTCCCCTTGCAGATGCGGTTTCGTGCTGAGTATTCTGGTAAGTTTTCATGAGGAAACGGAGACAACGTGAAAACACAAACTCAAATGATTGCATGCAGCCAAAGATGATGCAACCCGATTACGAGAACTCGAATCTCGGTTACAACAGCTATCTGATCCACATCGATATACGCTAAAAGCCGTCGTCGAGCATCTAGCAAAGTAAGTATTACATGGTGATCAAATCCATAGTGGACAATTCTGACCCTTTTTATTTTGCTCAATGTAGAGTCAATAGCAAGGCGAGGATGAACAAGATGAGCATGCAAAATTTGGAAGTTATCTTTACACCGGCTATTTTTCATGATCATAATCAAGCTGAAGTTCCTGGTGAATGGTGCTCTGACAAGGTGTTACCCGATCTTATCTTCAATCATGAGAGGCTCTTTGCTCGAGTGAATGACAACAAGGATGAAAAGACAGCTGTGGATAATAACGATATGGCTTGGCAACAACAACGGCAACAATCCAACATCTCCACCGATTCGACAAAGCCATCAACATCATTACCAGTGACAGTGGAACGATCTGATTCACGAGGAAAGAGGATACTTGCACGAAAGGATTCATTGAATGCGTTACAAAGACCATTGCATCAACGACAAGGGTCAACTCGTACAACGTCTTCTTTAAGGGACACTGAACCCGATACCCCTGAGCCTTCATCACCGCCTATTTCTTCAAGACATCGGCATCAACTTTCGATTAGTGATTCATTAGCCAAAAGTTAGCCTATGTTGTGACGTGTGTGTGCGTATGGACGATCCCCCTTCATTGTACTGTTTTATTAATTGTATGCCACGCGGTGCTTTTGTGTTTGTGTGACATGGAAACTCTCTCGCGCGAGAACAAAAAGTGAGGTGGGACGGAAAAGAAACGGAAGTGTACCCAAAAATCGGCGTTGTGAGTGAGATGGAATGTCAGCACGCAAAGTGTAGTTGGGATCGGCTGAGTGATTACGTTTAGGAGAGAAAATCTGGGGGTGAAAGGAGAAGAGGGGATTAATACCACGTTGCCTTTTCGCGCGCATTGTTAACCGCCGCTACAAATGATATGCATTCAATTTGATAGTTTGGCACGGCATGCAGTGTAACACCTGAGCTCACTTTAAAAGAACCTCTCAACCTTCCCGCGCTGCTGTTTTTTCCCCTTTCTTCTTCGATAGAGGCATGCCACATAATTATTCTACTTCAACGCTATCGCAAGACTACCAAGGCTGGCTTTTGGTATCAAAGTTGCGAAAGCAATTGTTGTGGCGTCGAACGCCGCAACGTTTTTACTGCATCCTTGATGGACAGCAGCTTTATTACTATGACAATGACGAGGTATGTGTGTGTGTGTATTACATGTATCAAAGAATGATCAATTAATAATAATGAATGTGATATAGAATCCCTTGAATCAAACACCCTGTGGTATCATTGATGTGACCCGTTACCAAATCGTCGCCAACTCTCCTTCACAACGACGACTCGTATTCAACAAGCTTCCTACAACAAGAACATTCCAACTATTATCACGACAAGCTGACCTGCCTGATCTTGTCCTGGTGGCAGAATCAGTGCAAGCCAAAGATGACTGGATCACCTACTTGTCAAATAACCATCAACACAATACGCTCGATAAATGGCTTGAACGCTTAAAGTTACATAATGACACCCCAACAACCAACGTCATTATATCACCTTCACCTTCATCATCGTCATCGTCCGACGCCAAAGTATCACCAACATCACCAATTACAGCAACACATCAGCCACCTCCTTCCCCGTCATTTAGTTCCTTTTCCGACAATAATAACAGCCATTCTACGCCGCTCGCCAATGTTTTTCATACTCTTGTAGCTCGGCGGAAATCAGCTGCAGTACTGCAAAACCATCAACGACGACGCTTGTCATTTGTCTCTCCTTCACTTATTGCACCAGCAGCTAGTCAAACATCTACGAATAGCAGCAAGACCACTATGGCATAGTTGATCTATTGAGCCATATATATACACACACACTTTTATAACCTAATCTTGCTAGTTACCCATTTTGAATATCTACACACAACCCCACATCTACTCTCCTTTTTAGTTTTTGATTTTTTGTACCATAGTCAAATCAACCCTCATCCAAAACCTTTTCTTTTCTAATAAGATGAACTACACACTTGATTATTCCAACAACAAAAAGGATCCGACGAAAGCAATGTGTACGTAACATTTAAACCCTAAGAGTGTTTCCAATGCGGTTTTATTTTGAAAAGACAAATGTCGAGATGAAGCATGCGCACGATCAAACTTATTTGGGAGCTTCCTTGACTGTTTAAAAAGGAAAAAGATGTGTAAGTGAAACCTGCAAGTGGCACACAACAAACAAAAAGTAAAATGTACATACCAGAAAGACAGTGCTCCTCACCCATAGCGGCGACAATGCCAACAATCAAATCCTTGCCTTCATCAAAGTCGGCTTGAATTTGTTCACCAAGTTCACCCTCGGGAAGCTTGACATCCTCCTTGGTGTCACCGCTTTCAAGCATCAAGGAAAGGAAACCATCCTCAATGTTGATCAATTGGTATTCACTACGCTTGATGTTGGGGACATCCATGTTGTGAGTGGAGGGAGAGACATCTTCGTACTTCCTTTTAAACACAAAAAAAAAGAATCAGCATTTATACATTCATGTGAAATCCAATCTACCGATGATAACTTACTTTCCAGTGAAAATGTCAATAGCGACCAAGTTAACCTTAGCGTGACCGTGCTTGCCAGTCTTGGAGGTAGACATATCAACGATCTTGCAGGGACGACCCTTGATGACGACGTGGCCGTTCTTGCGGAGAGCAGAGCACTGCATAGGGAAGGTCTTGGAGGCACCAGCATCGGCAGACTCGAAGGTATCGTGTTCTTCTGACATTTTTCTAAAAGTTACGCTTTTATGAGCTTTGATGCTTTTAACAAAAAGATAATACAAAACACGACACTTACAATGAAGTAAAGTGAAAAAGAGAAAGAAGCGACTATGGCCTGCCGTCCAACTCCTCTTTTGTGAGCAACGTAAAAATTTTTAGAGCGGCGATTACGTCAAAGCCACCTCACAGCTACACCACACATAACGGCATCGGGATCACCAATGAGATCTATTCAGTCCCTGACGGACGCACCTTCTCCTGTCATTCGTGCGTGTGTTTCTCCCTTGCAGTTTCTTGATTCATTCGGATCATTCGTGTGTTGTTTTTTTTCTCTGGTTGGTTTGTGGGTTTTTAAGGTGATGTGTGGGTCATCCACAAGAAACCAGCACATTGCAGATTTGTTGTGATTGTCCCATCCACTGATATTATACCATGTAAGGCAAGTGGTTGATCATGTGTTGTTGTTGGCATCATCACCAGCAGCAGGGAGGAGGAGCAACCTTGTCAACTTGAAAATGTGTGTAGTTTACATCGATCGTCTATCAATCTGGCATATGGAATATCCGAAAATGGGCAAGTGTGACATGAATGACAATTTTGGGATATTGTCATGTACATTGATAATCCTGAGGATTAGCATTGAAAAGTGAAAGGAGAGGCAGGGTTGTTGTGAATTATACCCACTCCTATAGCAATTGACATTTCATTGTGTGTGCCAAAAGTATCATCAATGTCACACGTCGATGTCTTTTGGTTTATTGGTCAAATTGTAATACGAGTAACATGGATAATTATAAATGTATACAAAAGAAAGAAAAGAAGAAGAGGAGGAGGTGTGTGTGCGTGTGTGTGTGTATGGGTGCACGTAGTTAAATATGGGTCATGGAATCTAATCAGATCAAAAAAGAGTGGTGTGGTGGTGGTTGTGGTGGGTGCACACACACATGAAAAGCGGATGCGGTGGCCGAAAGTGCCATATATTTTACAACCCCTGTTGGGATAGACCCTTTCTTCTTTCTTTTAACCCGCCTTTTCTTTCTCTCTATTCCCCCCCTCATGGCTCAATCGCCACCAGCATTGGATACTTTGGATATCGTCTTTCTCGGCACCATCGGTCTCGGCACCATCGCGTGGTTTGCAAGACGCCAGATTGCCGAACGCCTCTTTGGTTCAAGTGCTGCTTCCGATGCAAAGACCAATGGTCACGCCACTCCTGCACCACCCAAACGAGAACGTAACTTTGTAAAGATTATGCAAGAACAGGTAAATACCAAGCAACAAAAGAGAAGGAGAAGGAGGAAGGAACAAGAGGATTGATCCTGTGTGTGTATATAGGGTCGTAAGGTGATCTTTTTCTATGGTTCTCAAACGGGTACAGCTGAAGACTATGCATCACGTCTTGCCAAAGAATGCTCTCAGAAATATGGTGTCAATTGTATGACGGCTGATTTGGAATTGTACGACTTGAGTTATCTCGACACTGTTCCTGAAGATTGCTTGGTGTTCTTTGTGATGGCTACCTATGGTGAAGGTGAACCTACCGATAACGCTGTCGACTTTTGGGATGTCTTGTCGGAGGAGGAGCCTCAATTCTCGGAAGCCGATGGCGACAAGCCTCTCCAGAACTTGAGATACTTGGTCTTTGGCCTAGGCAACAAGACGTATGAACACTACAATGCCGTTGCACGCAATGTCGATAAGCGTTTGGAGGTCCTTGGAGCTCATCGTATCCATCCACGTGGTGAAGGTGATGATGATGGTTCTCTCGAAGAAGACTTTTTGGCTTGGCAAGAAAACATGTGGCCCGCCTTTTGTGAAGCTCTTGGTGTGGATGAAAGTAATGCTCATTCGGGTCCTCGTCAAGCAACCTATTCTGTTGAGGAACTTGTGGACGTGAATATGGATGATGTCTATTTGGGTGAATTGGCTGAGAAACCAAAAGAGGGAGCGTAAGTATTCAAGGAGATGGGAGGAGGTGGTATTTCATTGTTCTCATATGCTTTATCCCCCTAGACGTATCGTGTATGATGCCAAACGTCCTTTCAATGCACCCATCGCCAGCAGTCAAGATTTGTTCACCAGCACCGATCGTCATTGTTTGCATATGGAAATCGATGTCTCTGACAGCAATCTCTCTTATCAAACCGGTGATCACATTGCTATTTGGCCCACCAACAGTGAAAACGAAGTCGCTCGTCTCGCATCCATTCTTGGTCTCGCTGATAAACTCGACACGGCTATTAATGTCAAGGCTATTGATCCTGCTGCATCCAAAAAGTATCCATTCCCTTGCCCTGCTACTTATCGTGCCATTTTCCGCCACTACTTGGATATCTGTGCTGCTGTGTCTCGTCAATCATTGATGGCATTTGTGGAATATGCACCCACTGAAGAATCAAAGGAACGCTTACGTCAATTGGCTAAGGATAAGGATGAGTATCGTTTGACGGTGGGCGAAGCTGTACGCAACTTGGGTGAGGTATTGGAGATTGTGGCAGGCAATGATGTGAAGCCCGGCTTTTTCTCTTCTGTGCCATTTGATTTGGTGGTGGAAAGCATTTCACGTCTTCAACCTCGTTACTACTCCATCTCATCCTCTGCCAAGGAGAGCCCAAAGAAGATCGCTGTTACTGCTGTTACACTCAGCTACCAACCTGATCCTACACCTCAACGTACCGTTTATGGCGTCAACACCAACTACTTGTGGCGTATCCACACTGCCTCCAAGCAACAATCCATTGACGCTGATTTGCCAACCTATGATTTATCGGGCCCTCGTAATGCTTTACATGGCACAAAGTTACCTGTGCACGTGCGTCGATCACAATTCAAGCTTCCTCGTAACCCAACTGTGCCTGTTATCATGGTGGGTCCTGGTACCGGTGTTGCTCCTTTCCGTGGCTTTGTGCGTGAACGTGCTTTGCAAAAGAGTGAAGGCAAGCCTGTGGGTCCTACTTTATTGTTCTTTGGCTGTCGCAATTCCGAACAAGACTTTTTGTACAAGGATGAATGGCCAGCTTTGTTCGATACACTTGGCGAATCATCTCGTATCATCACTGCTTTCTCACGTGAAACAGCACAAAAGGTGTACGTTCAACATCGACTTCAGGAGAATGGTGAAGAGGTTTGGGGATTGTTGCAACGAGGTGCATACATTTACGTATGCGGTGATGCAAAGAACATGGCACGTGATGTCCAACAAACGTTTGTCAACTTTGGTATCGAATTTGGAGGACTTTCGGATGACAAGGCACATGACTTCGTAAAGAACTTGCGTAGCACCGGTCGTTACCAAGAAGACGTGTGGAGTTAAACAATACACAATCCATAGAAGAAAAAAAAGTAGAACCACCATTTTTACTTATAGTATACATATTATCTCCCTCTCTCTCTTTCTCTCTTATCACCTATTTACGCCCTCATTTGTCGATCATCCCATCCCATCCCATCCCACGCTCGCTAGATCTGATATATACCTTTTCCTCTTCTCATCCTCCATTTGATTTATATTAATAATGCTTTACGAGTTCGACGAGGAAAAAAAAAGCTTCATTTACTATGTATATCATCATGATGTTTGATCCCATGCTGACAAGTTTTGTGCGTGATAATGATGCCATTCAGCCCATTCGCCCCAATCAATGGAAGATGGTATATCCCAAAACGGATTACTGGGTTCGTTTCTAAAGTTGGGTAATGCAGGTAAATCTTGAGCTTGTGATGCCAGGAAATTAAATTGTTGCAGTGTAAATGCTTCTTCCGGATTCGTAATGCTTGGTGCTATACATGCATATATAAAGATTCAGTACATGTGGTATGATTGTTACCTAATTTCTCGTACCTGGTATGGTGTCACCAAAAGTCATGTCTTGTTGTAGTAAGAATGTATCAATGATGGATGCAACATCCTGTGTTGCAGGTGGTAATTGTGATGATGATGGTATTGATGCTTGTTGTGTAGATGAGATGGGATCGTTGTGGGATACAGGTGGAATGACATGTGGATAAGGAGGGTTGTAATGATGGTCGTCCATGAAGTGATGATCGATATTTCGATTGTCGATGATGTTGTGCAGCAATACCCTGAGTTTGCGTGTCGTGATGGATAATTCATGTATTCGGTCAATGAGATCGATGCCTCGTTGTAAATCCTCTTTGGCTGCTTGTGCTATTTGTGGATCGCTGTTCTTTGTGTTGTACATCAGGATAAGGCTGCATTGTAAAATAGGGTATGTGCTGAAGGAGTAAGGTGTCAAAAGGAAATCGTGTGCTGTAAGCAATGATGCCATGCGAATGCCACGTGTTGCTGCACTTGTACAAATCCAAAATGATGATTGATCAGTGGGATTCGCCTTGATAAAAGGTCGATGTAAGAGGATAAGCGCCGTAAAATAAAACATCAACGTTGATCCTATTGGCAATACGATGAGTCCAGCCAAGATTTGATATGCGCATGGTGTCATCAGCTAACTTACCAATTACGCCAGCAAAATAGCCATTGCTTTCATTAAAATCGGCAAAGTTGTTGGATTCTTCCTTGATAGCGTGGCTGAATGAGAAGCGCCATTCAGTTAATTCTTGATCAAGTCGTCTCACAATGCTATCACTGCCATGCATGTAACTTTGCTGCTTTGCTTTGGAGGTGTGCAATCCACGCCATATTCGACCCAAGATTTCTGATAACTTGACAAGTTGTAGGAAGATGATATTGAAACGTACGCTCCCCTCTATGGATGCAGGTCGATACGTCGCTGAAGGAAATCGAGGACCAGGCCATTCATCATTGTCATCGCTGTCCGGTTCATCCAATACCTCCTTCCAGCTGACATTGACCTCGGGATAGGGTACATCATTATCCTAAATAACATGCCTTCTCAATAAACCCGTTGCTATTGTTGTTACATCCACCCACGTACCTCATCCACAATCGTCAATGGTCGACCATGCAAGGCAGCTTGAAATCGATCACATACATAGAGTGCCCCTGCATGAATATCATTATTACGTCAGCATACCACGTTATAGGATTCGATAATAGGACTTACACCATGTTCTATACCTCGATTGCTTGTCATTGTCGGGGATAGGCCAATGCTCACAATTTCGATGTAATCCTAATCCTTGAGCCTTGATTCATTTGATTAGCTCTCATTCAAGCGTAGCGATAATACGTGCTTACCAGGCGCACTGCCTAATGAAAGATCCATTGTTGGTTAATGCATGTCGACAACATCATCTTATCCCTCCGTGAATAACTTACAAATCCTCCCATAAGCCAAATGGCGGATGACTCGGAATCCACATTGGCTCTTTGATTCTGGATCAACACCAAGGCTTGTATCTTGCCCAACGTGGGTTGATTGATACCATCCGAGATGATCTTTAATGCCTTTTCGAAAAAGTGATCACTCCATCCCACTGGCATATCCCATCGTGCATCAGGTGGTACGCGCCGTCGTCGTTCCTCATCCAAACTTTCACATTCAGCAAAACGTGCAGCAGCTCCAAACATGGATAAAAGAAGACACACTTGAGGATAGCTGGCAATCTTATCGCGATATTGTAAAAGAAATTCCCCCTTGTCAATCACAGGCAGGATTGGATGCACATTGGCAAAGTAGCTAAAAGATAAAAACGTTTAGTTACCATGGCAACAACGTTGCATAGCACATCATACTTTACATTTTCAAAAGCCGTGCACTGGTATATTGATCAAGCCCTGTTGCCGTAAGGACATAATGATGGATGCTCCTTGGTAAACGGGAGATGGACATTGGTTTCCAATTGATACGAGGCACCTTATCTTCCACCGTAGAATCGATATTTGAATTGTCTTCCACAAGCACTAGCACAAAGAAGGATGTAAGAGCCCCATCTCTCTTTTGATCATGTCCTTTTCTCCCTTACCAATGTCATTTCCCACTCTACGTAGATAATGGCCTTTCCACTTCAATCCCTTGTTATTGTCGTGTAGCCGCAGCTTGTTTGAAAAGAACAAAAAGTTGTCAAGATCACCGAGATATTTGACGCTGTCATAACGGACACCTGGTGGATATTGTCGAGAATGTAGTGCATCCAACTCTTCAACAAACGAATCCGAAAGCTTTGCGGGTCGACTCTTATCATCATCATCGCCATCGTTGTTGCCATGTCCGTTGCCATGATCATCCACTACTCGTTTCCTTGGCTGCTGCTGATATTGGTCCAATAATCGATCAATGTCGTTGGATCCAGATAAGGCGTGGATCTTTTGTTGCAATGTAGCGATTTGTTGTTCGAGTTTCTCTGCATAACTAAACATTAGGTTGATGAATAATGTTGTTGTGGGGTGACACAGGATCTGCGCATAGGAGGGTGTCTTACCCTTTCGGTACTCCTCGCTTTTGAGGCGGTCTATGATTCTTAGTGAGCTTCTACCACAATACAAGAGCAGCCATTCTATCCTTACCCTTCAGTGAATACGCATGGAACGTTGTATCCTTGGCAGTTGAAACATGATTGGCCAGGAATGAAGTGGCACTTGATCTTTTTTCGTTTGCACAGATCACTAACAAGGTCGATCGCATGAGTTAGGTGGGGCGCATGTGTGTGTTGCTAAAGTACAAAATAGATAGAGTGATATCATACCAAGCACGTGCTGTTCGAAGCCTCTTTTTTCCAACAAGCTTTTCGGGAAGGCTGGTTGCCTTGGAATTGTCGGTGGAGCTCATTGCAAGAAGCTTGGTCTGCCGTTGTATCTGGGTTTTTGTAGTAGCTTGAAACAAAAGCGATGTCGAGGGACCTGAGAAACCGGGTAGAAGAAATCACCTAGCTACAGCTGTCTTTGCGGCTCACACGTAGTTTGATCCATTTGAATACGCCACGCCTTATGAATAAATTACCAGCTACTTGAGGTTTATTAAGTGTACCGTGACCCTTCATTGATCCATTGATTACTTAAGGATGTAATATAAAACGATACGACAAAGGAGTCAATGAATGGTATTTCATATTGCAGCTTTTCCTTCCATCAAATTAAGCTTACTAGGTCAGGTCTGGTGGTATAATATACTAAAATAAATCCATATCCATATCCATACCACACATATCTCCATATGGCTATACAGGCAACCCATCATGTCAAATGTGAGATACCCACTGTCCACTCATACTCAAATGCACGCTGGGGCTGATTGCTATCACAGTAAAAACCCATGCCATCCACTCCGCCTTTCTCTCCACTCCTTCTCTTCAACCATGTCCACTGAAAAAGCAAGTCTGACCTACCTTAGAAGCAATCACAACCGCAAACATTTCTCGATTATCAACTTCTATAAGCATTTCAAGTTCACCAACCGCATTGACGGCGAAAATGAGTTCAAGGCAGCAGTTGGCGAAGCGCGTAGAACTGCAAGCAAGGCCTCCAAATGGAAGAATTGGTTGGAAAAAGCAACCAGCAACAACTTTCAGGTATACAATTGTCTGTATTGATGATGTTTGGTATATCTAACTACGCTATTGAAAAGCTGCTACGCAATGAGGATATTGACGCGTTTTGGAGTAACAAGGAATCTAGTCGAGCGGAAAACGGTGCTGTGCATAATTTCAGGTTATTCATATACGACAAAGTAGCTACACAAGAGAAGGTACGAAGCACACGCCTTTTGTATATAGCTATGCATTAACATTTCTCCTTAGGCCAAGCATGATCAGTTGAAAAGGGTTGGTTCAGAGCATGTTGAGCAACAGCCATCACCAAAACGACTTGCATCTGTATGTACAAGGGAAATACAGAAGGAGAGCATTATAACTAACACGTGATATCCTCAGATGGCATCTTCCTCTGCTACTGGTCCTTTTGCTACCCCTGTCGTTGCTGCTCCCATTGCTACCCCATCAGGGTCATCCGTTTCAACACAAGACGATGACGAGGATGGCGAGGACATTGATATTGATATTGATGTTAACACCAATAAGGTATTTAGCTACTTTATGATTTTCGTTTTGATGAATTCATATTAATCCTTATCAAAGAATCCGTATCTATCCCCAAGAAGGCCCAGAGATCTTGAGCAACCACAACCACTAGCGCTTGGTGATGAGATAGACGACTTTTTCAGCGATGCCGCCCCTACCACCTTGCGCCTTCCTGCTGGTTTCGAGTTGGGACCAGTTCCTGATGAATCGTTCATGATCGGCACAACCAATATGACGGCTCGTTTCCATACCTATAAGCAAAATGCATTACAAGCAGCATGCAGCGGCAAAGGTCTTCAGATTGAATCACAGACACACGAGATCGCAGCTTTATCGCACGTGCTTATCTTAAAGCAGGGTCAATACAGCAAGATGATGGTTGATGTTTTTGGTGAGGGATCGCTTGACAGCATGTACTACAAATCACGTGCCTTGGCCCTCGACCATGACCTCAAGTTCCCTGATAAGGCCTTTGTGGACATCAGCAATATACTCGATGAATTAGCACACCCTGAACCAGAGAAACGCTCATCTCGCCTTACAGTCATGTCAAAGCTACTTGCAATTGCCAGCAATGAAGCATACAATGTGTCACGTGTGATATTCGGCCTTGCCATGCTGTGAGTAGTATGAACCGTTATCTATTGTAACACTTTTCAGAGGTCATTCATTAACTTGTATCATATGCTCTTTAGCCTATCCAAGATCCCTAACATGCCAATAGCCAATGCTACGTGCATAAGCGAAACCGAGCTTTGGAATTGCTTTTACGATCCTCTTCTTACTGCTGTTCTTGCCGATCCGGAAAAAGACATGATGTTACGCTGGGTGAATACGATTACACCTGAAGGACGACGTAAGATGTCACACAGTAGACCGGATGCGGTTATTTCTTTGTTTTCACAATCACGATATGACGACACAATTGGACATGGAGAAGCCAAGGTTGCGGAACCAAACAGGAACACGGACGCTCTTTGTCGGGATTTGTTGCGATTGGCGATGTTTGGAAAAAGCACGATTGACTCTGGTACGACATCAGTGCCCATTTCTTTTCAGATCCATGGTATGTGTATGCATATATTCTTATTCTCAAAACAGGTATTAACATGGAGATGATGTGTGTATGTCTAGGATTTAATATCCGATTTTATTTGATGGAATTGAAGCATGAGGCGATGTATACAATGACCGAGATTGCACATCTTCAAGTACCGGATTCATTGGATACAATTTCTGGACTCTTATCCAAAAACACGTTGAACACCTTGCTTCGATTGAACCATCTAGTTGTCAAGATCAAGGAGAACAAAGCGAATGGCTTGAATACACCTGATCGCATGAAACGAGCATCTTTGTCTACACCTGAACTTCACCAACTTCTTGATCGAACAAAAAACCGCCGAAGACATTGCCCACTTCTTTTTTGAAGAATCTACAAGTGCGTTTTGCGTTAGATGTACTAATTTGTCATGTACTCGATATACGTTCGATATACTCTGCTCTGTCTCCAATGCCCAATCATGTAAATAAATAGTATTCATGTCCATTAGTGTGGATATCATAGTCATTTTAAAGTTTCCAGTAGCATTGATCATTCACAAAGTCATTTATAGTGGAAGCAGTTGTACTTCTATAAGCTGCTATAGGCGAGTGGTTTATTGAGGAAGTAAGCTGTTGGATGTGGATGATGGTTTAGGTCCGTGATCCTTGGACTACAAGTAAAGGAAAAGATAAAAGAGATGAGTGGAAAAGGGGGGAGGATTTTGGGTTTGTCGGGGCTTAAGTTTCCCTGACATAAGACACAGGAACACAGGAGGAGGCAAACACACAGCGGCATGCATTTGGGCAGCACAACTAAAGCAGCAATCTCTAGCAACATATTGGCGTTAGTTGTTGAACACCAAGAGACCCTTTAAATGTACTTACCTGCATCAAAGGATCCTGGCTATATAACCATAGCATGCAAATCTCTCCGGGCCTGGGATAGGATGCATAGCATCGTACCGTACAAGCGTTTCGAGCAACCGTGTGTCGGCTTAACTCTTCACGAAGAAGAGACACCTGGTCGTGAACACGTAGTTCTACTGCATATAGCACCGATGCCGATGCCTATAGCATTAGCAACCGGAACACAGGAGGCAAACACACAGCGGCATGCATAATGGGCAATTGGTATATGAGGGAGATCCTGAAGTTGTTGAAGTTGCGATATCGTTGCTATGATACAGTCAATGCATTCACATGAGACCATTGCCTTATCAGTAGTGTCAAAGTAGCAGCAACTTTTCTTACCTGTTGTTAGGCATATTGAAGGGAGTTCGCAGTATATGGATCCGTATGTCCACTTTGCCCTCTGGTATGAATCCGTGTGGTACTATCAAGAACGCGTGTTGTGAATCCACGGTGGTGAGAAGAAATAAAGAACGCGTGTGTTGTGACTTAAAGGAAATCCCATTCAACTCCACTCACCTACCTCAGCTTCTATGTTTCACGGGTACAAGCATATAAAATCCCACACAGCAAGATGGTTTCCAATAGGCAGATTGAGAAGGTCAATTCACAAATCACGATCGTGAGGGGGAGTTCAAACGATTTACATGGGTATATGGAGAATAGAGAAAGAACAAAACTAGCATTGTAGCTTATATGGGGTATCTTCAGATGACCACTTCCTCTACTCCCACCGCTTTCTTGACGCTGCTGCTACTTACCTGTTCACCCATGTCAACGAAAGAGGACAACGACGATGACATTCTTGATATTGATATTGACAGCAACAATAAGGTATTAGACTCTTTGGACTTCGTTATGAACGTTTCATGCTAATCATCATCAATCAAAGCATCCATATCGCTCACCGGGGCAAGTAAATGACCTTGAGGATACACAGCTTCAGCATTGGCGGGTGATATCCATGATTTTTTCAAAACTGGCTTGTCAACCATGTTGGGACTTCCTTGGGGCTATGAGCTGGGACCAGTGCCAAATGAGCTATTGATGGTGATTGACACAGCCAACATGGCCGCTCGATTCCACACTTACAAGCAGCATGCATTGAAGGCAGCCTGTCAAGGAAAGGGACTCAAGATTGATACGCAAATCCATGAGGTTGCAGCTCTTTCTCATATTGATATTGAAGCATGGTCAATACAGCGACGCCATGATCGACACATTTGTGGAGGAAGCATCCTGAACCTGACAAGCACCCATCATGTATTCAAACTACGACGAGGCGGGTTGGACATTGCATAACAAGTGCAGCGTTTCAAGAGTGTCTTCGAATCCCAAGAGCACCCATACAAAAGCAACTTTTCGCTCTCACAAAGGTAGAAGGTTTATCCTGAAACAGATGCCTACCAGACATCTCTAATAATATTGTACGAAGCCGGTCTATCACCGCCACAACATGTAATAAAGACTTTTGAAGTTGATGATACGTGTATATCTTTATAACAAAGGGGTGCTAGCTATCATGCGAAGGATGTTCTTCTTCATCTTCCAAAGGTTCTATATGTACACGTGATCGATTGTGGGGTTCTATGCGCCACCTGGTACGAAAAAAGGCTAAAATGAGTCAGGCCCAGTCACCCGCTCATCAGAATTTCCTGTTGTGGAATGAGAGGTTTTATCTTGTTGTTCCACCGACACTCGAGTAACGGCTTCCGACCCCTCTCTTTCTTTGCTGAAAATCATGTTGTCCATTGCTCGAAAGGTGTCGACCCCCATGGTCGCACGCTTGGCTGCTCGATCGACACCGCTTGTTCGTCCCATGGTGGCTGCTCGTCGTCAATACAATGCCTATAACAATGATGCTGCTGCTGCTGAAAAGGTATACATACACATACACACACACTCTCTCTTTACCTTGTCAACATGGAGGAGGAGGTCATTAACCCACCCCCCAATGTGATAGGAAACCATTGTCAAGTTGCTTTACAACATTGGTTCTCGCAAGGAGGTGGAACAATATTTGCGTCATTTTTCATCCGTCGAGTCTCAAAAGTTTGCTGTCATCAAGGTTGGCGGTGCTGTATTGACTGATGAGTTGGAGACCCTCGCATCGGCTTTGACGTTCTTGAATCGAGTTGGTTTATATCCCATCGTCTTGCATGGTGGTGGACCTCAATTGAATCGTTTGTTGGAGGATGCTGGTGTTGAACCACAATATGAGGAAGGCATTCGTATCACTGATGCTACAACCATGGAGATCGCTCGCAAGGTGTTCATGGCCGAAAACCTCAAGCTTGTCGATGCCCTTGAACGTCATGGTACTCGTGCTCGTCCTATCCCTGGCGGTGTATTTTCAGCTGAATATCTCGACAAGGACAAGTATGGCTTTGTTGGTAACATCACGGGTGTCAACAAGGATGCTATTGAATCATCCATTCGTGCTGGTGCATTGCCTATCTTGACATCGCTTGCTGAAACTCCTGATGGCCAAATCCTTAACGTGAATGCTGATGTCGCTGCTGCCGAACTTGCCACTGTTTTGGAACCCTTGAAGATTGTATTCTTGAATGAAAAGAATGGCTTGTACCACGGTGTCACCGGCAAGAAGATCGTTACCATCAATCTTGATGAGGAGTATGAGGACTTGATGAAGGAACCTTGGGTCAAATATGGCACTCGTCTCAAGATTCGTCAATGCAAGGAATTGTTGGATGGATTGCCACGCTCATCTTCGGTGGCTATTATCTCGGCTAGCCATTTGCACAAGGAATTGTTCACTGATTCTGGTGCCGGTACTTTGATTCGCCGTGGCCACAAGTTGTTCAAGTACAACAAGCTCGATCAAGTTGATCCTGATAAGATTCGCCGTATCATGGAGAGCGAAGATCCTGTTGTCAAGTCTGGTGAAATGTCCGTTGCCAGCTATTTGCGTGAATTGCAACGCAAGAACGTTACCTTGTATACGGATGAACCTGGTCAAGTGATGGCTATTGTTACTACCGATCCTGCCGATCCATCTAAGCCAGCTGTGCTTGAAAAATTGCTTGCCAGCAAGACTGCCGTGTTGAACAATGTGCCCGATAATTTGTGGAGTTCCATTCGCAAGGATCATGATGTGTTGACATGGCGTGTGTCCGCAAAGGCTGAGGATGGCAACCTTGATCAATCATGGCATTTTGAACGTGCTGATGGCTCTCTTCGCAACCCACAAGATGGCAGCACTATGTTCTTTTATGGTATCCAAGATTCGGAACGTGTCAAGCAGACCCTGGATCGTTTCAAGGGTGGTGCTGCCAAGGCCCCTGCAGGTGCACGTGCTTTTTCCACCTTTGCTCAACAACGTCGTAGCTACTCTACCGTCAAGACTGCCAATGTTGGTTTGATCGGTGCTCGTGGTTATACAGGTCGTGAGCTTATCAACATTATCAACAACCACCCCAACCTCAACCTTACCCATGTCAGCTCGCGTGAATTGGAAGGCAAGCCTCTGGAAGGTTACACCAAGTCATCCCTCTCCTATGTCAACCTCAAGCCAGAGGATCTCACTGCTCAAAAGGAAGTTGATGCCTGGGTATTGGCTTTGCCCAATGGCATTTGCCCTCCCTTTGTCAAGCAAGTCGATCAAGCTGTCAAGGAAAACCGCTCCCCTGAAAAGGTCTTGATTGATCTTGGTGCTGATTATCGCTTCACTGATGAATGGACTTATGGTCTTCCTGGTATGTTGAATGATTAAAGGAGAGGAAAATGAAAGGGATGGAATACTTATTTGTACGATACGATTAGAATTCAACCGCAAAAACTTGGTTGGTGCCACCCGTATTGCCAACCCTGGTTGCTATGCCACTGGTGCTCAAATGTCTTTGCGTCCTCTTCTTCCCTTCCTTGACAAGTATGCTGCTCCTACCGTCTTTGGTGTTTCTGGCTACTCTGGTGCCGGCACCAAGCCTTCTCCCAAGAACGATCCCGAAGTTTTGCGTGACAACTTGCTCCCTTACAGCATGACCAACCACATTCATGAACGTGAAGTGTCTCATCAACTTGGCACACCTGTCAACTTTATTCCCCACGTGGCTTCCTATTTCCAAGGCATCCAACTCACCGTCAATGTGCCTCTTGGAAAGTCCATGAACGCCAATGATGTTCGCAACGTCTTCCAAGAATTCTACCAAGGTGAAAAGTTGGTCAAGGTATTGGAGAGTGGTGAGCCTTATGTCCGTGACAATTCTGGCAAGCACTTTGTTCGTATTGGTGGCTTCAGTGTTCATCCCGATGGCAAGCGTGTTGTTGTTGCCGCCACCATCGACAACCTTTTGAAGGGTGCTGCTACTCAAGCTGTTCAGGTATGTGTATTATTGTGTTTTATGAGGATAAGAGATTTATTAATGTGTATAATATAGAACTTGAACATTGCTCTTGGCTTTGACGAATATGCCGGCATTCCCATCGAGTAATCATTTAGACACCCCCCAACCAACCAAAAAGCATCCATTTCGCATTTCACGCCACACCAAAACCCATATAGTTGTTCTTTTACGCATCAATATAGTAGACTGTCCACACATATGTGGTAGATCAGTAATTGTACCAACATCTTGTTTCAACAAAAGTATCATTGTAATGACATGTATCGTCTCATGGCAACTCAGCTGAACCAGAAATCACGTGGTTGGGGGGATACCAGAAGGATTTGACCCTTTGACAACAACCACTTTGTTTCGCTCCCCCTCCTCCATTTACATTGACATGCTCTACAATGCTCGACTTGCATTCTCTTTAACCCGCTCATTCTGCACAAAACCACAACGTCTTCACAAGACCAAGGTTGCCCTGATGCTCGGCTTTAATGGCACTGGTTTTCAAGGCATGCAATAGTGAGTCCCAATGTCGACATGCGAGGTCTTCTACATTTAGCTGATTGGGTATTGACAGCAATCCATCCATTCGATCGATCGAGCAAACTTTATTTGAAGCGTTATGCAAGGCTGGGGCAGTATCAGAACTCAATTCGATGGATCCAAAAAAGGTACAGCATATGAAGGGAGTGAATATTGTCAAACAATAAGCTAATATGGGTATATGAAGATACAAATGGCTCGAGCAGCTCGTACTGATAAGGGCGTTCATGCTGTTGGCAATGTGGTATCTGCCAAGCTGGTTGTGGAAGATCCGGATATTGTCTCAAAAATCAACCAACATCTGCCTGATCAAATCAAAGTGTGGGGTAAGACGACGCTTTTCTAATGTTGCATCTTGTATACTCATTGTGTAATAGGATACACTCCTGTCACGGGTGGATTTCATGCAAAAAAGGCTTGCAATGGTCGAGAATATGAATATTGGTTACCCACATACACCTTGGAAATGCCGCCATCTCGTTCCCTTCATTTACGGTCGTCACGTGAGCATCCATCTGATCTTTACATTGCTGAAGAGAATGCCTATATCCCTGTCAGCACTCGCGAGAGTATTGCTGAGAAGCATCAATGTCGTATCAGCAGCACCAAATTGGAACAGTTTCGAGATGCGATGGCTGTTTTCCAAGGCACCCACAATTTCCACAACTACACTATTCAACGCAACTCATCGGATCCAAGTGCCAATCGTTACATCATGCGAGTCGAGGTAAGCTCATTTATATATATATATATGACATTACTCTACAAGATGGCTCATACTACTACTACTATGATCATGCTAGGTTGGACAACCAAAGCAATTTGATGGTATGGAATGGGTCAATGTCAAGCTCCGGGGACAATCTTTCATGTTACACCAGATCCGAAAGATGATTGCTATGGCCATGCTCGTAACACGCACCGACACACCCACTTCAGTCATTTCTCAGTCATTTGAGCATCACAAAATCAACATCCCAAAGGCACCTGCACTTGGTCTCTTGCTTGAAAAACCTCTCTTTGATGGGTACAACCAACGTATCGCTGATCGACCGGATCGTTCGCCTATATCATTTGACTCATACAAGGTAGAACATCATCATAGCTTTACTGTTGGCTTATGTAATCCAGTGGTACTGATTAAGCTTTTTTACACACGTAGGATGCAATGGATGAATTCAAGGAACGATGGATCATTGATGAAATGCTGGCAACCGAAAAAGAACAAAACTTGTAAGTAGAGGAAAGAAGAGGGAGTAGGGAGGATCAAGTTGGGTCTAATATAGGTTTTCTTTTACATAGGTTTGATCGATTCTTGCTTTACATGGATGCACAGCAAACGGGACCCGTTTTCAGTTATCTGAACAAGGAAGGCTGTATTCCACCAGAAGCCATCCTCACCTTTTGATTGGGTGTTACACAAACCAGTACCACATCATGGAGGAATCCAAAGAGCACAAATAGAAAATGTTCCGTGCCGGGAAATTCGTCCCTTTTGTCCTTTTTCACACCCTCACACACACACACAAAGTTCCACTTTTCTCTCTCGCTCTCGCTCTTTGTCTCTTTTTCTTTTCCTCTGATAACCATGTCATTTACCCTTATGGACGACTTGACGCACGCTGTTGCTGGTGTAGCTCACGTTGAGAAACCATATCAAGAAGGCCAACTGCATATTCGTAAACTCGAGGTCTTTCGACAACCCACAGAACAAACATGCACAGAAGCAAAGGCAAAATTGTAATTATAGTAAAAGGTCATGGATAGAGATGCAAAAACGTTGACACACATGTGTATTGTGATTTCGCAGGAAAATGTGGCAGACGGAGAGGAATGGTTTGGATCGATGGACGCTTCAATGGTTCCTGTATTGGTGTATTGTACGTTTCTTACATGGTCTTTTTGCCGCTCATTGACTTATTGATTGATCTTAGTGTGAGATTGAATCTGAAAAGAAGCGTTGTGACAAGGGCATCGAGAAGGCACAAGCATTAGTGGATGAATCACAGATCAAGTTGGATGAAGAGAATGAGAAGATCCGACAAGCGGAGAGCCAGGTACGTTATTACTGGAACCATGGGACGACTTTTTATTGATTCATTCACATTGGTAGAATGAAAAATATGCTGTGGATCATCGTTCACTTGTCAAGTACCGTGAAGAGTTGACCGAATTACTGGATGGCCTATTCAAGGAGATGGAGAAAGAGGAGGAGGATGCTGTAAAAGCCGCCAAGGAACAAATGGAAGCGACCAAAGCACGTCTGGACCAATGCAAGGAAGATGCTGAAAAGCTGGATAAAGTGCGCGAGTTGCTAGACAAGGCTGACAAGAGCATGATTGAAGCCATTGTGGAATTACGGGAAAGCAACGACAAGAAATCGGTGCCTGAAGGGCAAGTGTTCTTTCCTCAAGAGGCTTACAAGGCCATCAAGGAAGCACGTGAATTGTACCCCGCTTTGCCAGGAATTCCACAGCCTGTCATGTAAGTTGCTATCATTAAAATCTGATGATTGAATTGGTTGTTCATATATATCCTCGTTTTTCAGCTACGACAAGAAACCAGATGAAACAGGTGCTTTCTATTCCCCAATGCAGAAGTATCTTTGGGATATACGTCATGGATTGTCTGATATCAGAAAATGGTGTGATGTTGAAGCCTTGGCATTGATGGATAAGGAACATGAGGCAATAGTCGAATTGGGTACCAAGACAGATGCATGGAATATGGCACGGCGAGACATAATCAAGCAGCAGCAACAAGCTTAAGGTTACCTTTGGATGTATTAATTTTGTTATCGTTTTCCCTTGTATTCTACTGTACTATTGCTATTACTATTGCTACTACGTGTAATGGATTTGTATAAAGGACGTCATATATCATTCGAGCGAGATTTCTGATCGAGAGAGAGAGAGAGCGAGACACGTGTTTCAAGTGTGGAAAAAGGATAAAGGAGATGATCATCACTGCCGATCATCACGCTATTAATGTCGTCAATAAGCAACAAACAACGTCAAAGTATGATTCTATACAAGAGGGGATTTATTACTTTTCAAACAGCATTGCTGCAGCAGTGACAACTTCATAAAGGCTAATCATAGTAGTAGTAGTAATAAAAGGGTTTTGAAGCACAGCAAGATTACATAACATATTAGTCATAGGTATATATAGGCATGTAAATGTGGGAGGATGGGAGAGAGAGAGAGAGTGAGAGGAGGAGTAGAAAGAAGAGGAGGAGGAGGTGAAGGATTTGGTTGATGAGAGAGAGTCGAGAATAGACATTGGAGGCCGAGACAAGAGAGTTTGTTAAATTTGATACACACAAGAGGAGATCCGATCCACGGTTCCACTGCACTCGACAGTGACGATGATGTAAACATCCGTATCCTCTGAAGCAGGTCAAGTTTCTTTTTGTGGGTTTCTAATGTTGTTGCTTCTTGCGGATCATTCGAGCAGTTCTGAATTCACATTCACGCCATGAACGACCTGGCAAGTCTTCAGCGACCGATTTCCAAGCTTGTTTAAATAGACGCGAATGCTTCTTGACAGCCATCAATAAAAGACGATCCTCTGTTGAGGTCCATTCACGGTGTTCCATTGCCTTTGTTTGCAGAGTCTTGAAACGACCCCAACAGCAGCCTCGCGAACGATGTGGTAGATACTTTGCTGAAATCATGGCCCATGATAAGCCCTGTGTGTAACCTTGCTGCAAAAGATAGTCCTCTTCAGCTGTCCAAGGAGTACGTGTTTGTGGAGTTCGTTGCGGTTGTCGTGGTTGTTGCTGAGATGGCTGTTGTTGTTGTTGTTGTTCATTCACTGAAGGGGATGATGGTGGTGTTGAAAAGCAAGATGAGACTGGACTATTGGCTGTTGACGATGATGATGATGATGAAAACGTGGATGTTGAGGAAGAAGATGACCAAATAGGCGACTTTGGAAAATCGTTGGCATCGTTTTCATTCAAAACATTCGATGATGAACAAAGCAGATTTTTAATATCCATGGTTACTGTAAAAAGTGTTGTTGCAGGAAAAGAAAAGGACAACGGGGAAATGGAAGTAATAAAGATGTCGCCCTTTATATAATCGTTTTGGGTGGGTGACCCATTGTCGGGGGGGGAGGAGGGTTCTATTGATGCTCCTTTTTTGGAGCACCCACGTTTGCCGTGTCTGTCAAGATAAGGAGTGCGTACATAATAATAAACACGCAAGCATCATCACCATCATCGATCGGGTCGTGTTATTCATTGCTTCGGATCCCTTCTTTTTCATCCCTATGCGTGGGTGCTCCTAACCGATCTTACGGGCATATGCATGCATAACTCTTTTTGAAACCGTCATTATTCCCATATCTGTGTTCCTCAACCCCTACTAAAGGAACAATAAAGACACGCACACTCATTTCGTCATTGTTACTCCTTCTCTACTTTGAGGAAAAGCAGCTACTTGTTTTTAATGAATCCCAGTGTGTAGGTTCATTGTGTGATGTTCGTGGCTCTTTGTAATCCGCTCGTTCGAGGAGTTCACTTGGAAGGTAAACGCGTGTTAAACATGTCGATCGCTGATGTATAAAAGATCGGTTGATTGCCTTGTTTCTGTTTATGTCAATCAACATCATCCCACCACCACCACCGCCCGCTGTGGATTGGATCATGGCATTTATTTCCCCTTGTTCTCCTTCCGCTCAAGCGGAACATGAGACGCGTCCCTGTTTCTTTTTTTCCATCCATGATTAATGACGGCAAGGAGAGAGCAATTGTGCTTTACATCCTCGCATACACACACACACACACATAGGTACATCATCCCCTTTGGTGTCTCTTTTTTCTCTTACTCCCAATGCATGATGATGATACCTCCTTGCGTAAAATGAAACGTGAGAAAAAGCTGTGTCAACGTGGTGGTGGTTGATGATCATGCATGCATAATATAATAATCAAGCGAGGGTGCGCGCCAAGTTCTTGTGTGACCCCCATTCAGGGTGATGCTATATGCGTGTGTTTATTCTAATGCATCGGTTGGCTTCATATGGCAACAAGACCGAGAAGAGACATCACGCACAATGAAAAACAATGGAAGGCGAGCACAACGAAAATAGCATAACGGTGGCTAGTTTGCTGCTGTGATTACTGCTAAACCATGTTGCGTAACATTGCCTGCAGCAACCTGCAATTATGTTTCTGTCAAAAACCGCTCTCGTTTAAGGTTGCATGAGCGGAGATCCATTGTAGTGTCATTGGTTGTCTTGTTGACAAATTCCATGATCGTCACCATGCATCTGCCATTTCCCACTGCCTGCTCTATTGACAAAACAAATACTATCACCGATCTTTTCCCACTCACATCAACACGTTAGTATCATGATGATACATAGGTATATTTACACTAGTGCCATTATCAAAAGGGTGAGCTATAATTAAGTAGATGGCCCCATCGAGTGTTGTTCTATTAGACACATCATCGTCAGCTGTACATAGTGCCAATAGAAAATACAATGCCAATGAGCCTGAATATTCACTGTGGGAAGAAATTAAGGCGGACAATTGAAAAGACAATGCCAAAAAAGTATCGATTATGCTTTGTAACTTGCTCGTATCCTAATACACATCGGGTAAAGGAGAGAGAGCGAGACACAATGATGAATGGGTGGTCCTTTTCCCTGGCTTACCCCCGAAGTCTTGGATCGCGCGACAAGGGGAGGGGGGAGGAAATTGGAGGGAGAAAGCGAGGAATGGGAAAATAGGAGGTGAATAGAAAACGTGGCATATGCCCACGAGGGAAACACGCGACTTTTTTTTCCTTCTTTCCAACTTGTAGATCGCACAGACCTGTCCCACAATGAACCCTTACATGGTAAATGATCTTTGTTTAAGCTTTTTAGTTTTCTTTTTAATAACTAGCGTACAATGGAAAAATGATGCTTTTTGACTGTGTATGAATGGGATAACATGATTCTAGAGTTCTTTGACCTCGCCATTGTGATAACAGCAAATGAGCTGCACCCGGAATTCTGCAAGTTGATGATAAAACAATTTCTAGGTTTCAAATAGATATATAATTAGCCCATGGGGTCAATAAAAAGAGAGCAAAAGTGTAGCTTACCAAAAGATGTGCCTGGCTGGTGGAAAGTGTTTCGCCTTCTCGGCAAATGGTGTAAGGGACGGGTAAGGTGACAATACCGTTCTTGAGAGTGGTAGGCATACCCAATTGACGAAGAAGAGGTTCCATGTTGTGAGGCATAGGGTCTACACCACGTTGTACTGGACCTTCCGGTAAGCTGATAGTTTGTGTGGCAATTGATCCTGAGCGAGCATAATCAGGTTGTGTGTAGCTTTGGAAATACTGAACAACGACATCGTATGGCTCGTTGGTGAATAACAGACCCACTTCACTGTGCAACTCCTATGATTCCATATCAATGATTAACATCCTCCTCCCATAATCACATACATAGATCCCTTTCCCTCTCTCTTTTTCCATACCTTGGCAATCTTGGATAATCCAGGCTTGTATTCTTCCTCAACTGTGTTGCCCAATGCCTTTGCCATAACACGGTTCTTGCCATAAAAGAAGCGAGATGTCTTAAAGTCGTTTCGGATCTCCTTTAAAAATGTGTTGCGCATATCCTTGACAGAGTAAAGCCAAAGGTAATCGTACCGATCGACAGCAGCTTGCACCTATACAATGCCCGATTTCCCTTGGTCAGTGATCTCAAGTCCTTTTTCCTTCAATGCATAAACAGTTACCTCCTCGATCAACTTCTCCTTTCCTTCACGACCCTTCTTCTCGGTCTGTGTCAGCGATACTAGAATGAAGAATAGTTTAGGCTTGTGTATTCATAAACGTAATAAAGAAATGTCAATTCGTTGCATACCCACGGTCGATCGTTTGGACTTTGGCATAGTTGTATATGTATGTGTATATGAAGAAAGCTGCCACTCGCTTTTTTTCTTGTGCACTTTTGCTCAGCTATCATTCACCGACTCAAGAGCGGAGGAAAAGATGTCACAGTGCGCTCGAAAGCCACCCATACACCATCGGCATTGTGTGTGTTACCATGACTCCGTCTCCCTGGAAACATCATTCATGGTTGAATACCACATACCTTCATCTTTTACAACTATCATGCAAGTAGTGTGATACAACATAGGGAAGCCAACAATATAAATGACTATAATGCGAGGTAGACATCACGTGACCGGGTCGTTGTAGCAGCAAACCAAAATAATCAACATAGATGATTTCCTCGCTTTCCCAATATGACACGTATCCCAAATCACAACCATGAGCATCTTACTGCCATGCCAACCCAATGATACAACCCATATAAATGCCTTTCACTCGATTTCTTATTCTATTGTTGATCCGATGTGGAGAGGATGACAAGCTGGGGTTTGTGTGGGTGGTGGTGGAGATGTTGAGGAAGGGACAAGAGAATATCGAAAGGGATTGTGTAGTCGCTACCATGATTGACGGTTGCTCATTGAAGAATTGGCTAGCCGGTATTCACGCAAATCAGCTGTAAGATCATGCATTCGAGTCCCCCAATCTTTTAATCGGACAACCTTAATCCCGAATAAAGAAAACAAACTTTAGTTTCCTGTTTTCATTGTTGATCTTGATCAAGTAGAGGGGTAACTTACCATAGCTGTACAATTATCCTCTGTTCCATATTGATCAGCAATGTCAACAAGTTTCTTGGTTGACATGGTGGGGTCAGCTCCCTTCTTTACCTACGCCATCCTTTCAGCATAACCATTTTTACACAACCCCCCCTAGAAACCTTTATCCTCCTTACAATGTCCACAATTTCTTGCTCTGACATGACTGATGTCAATCCATCCGTCACCAGTACCTTTGGAAAAACAAAGAAAAGAATAAGACCACATGCGTCCATTTGCTTTCTCCTTTCCGTTTCCCCCCTTTTTTCCCTTAGCTTACCAGGAATGCCGCCGGATTGTCTTTACGAATGCTGTATCGTACTACGTCGGGTTCAGCTGAGACACCATAACGCTTCAGTTTAGCATCACCAAATGCACGGCTGGTGGCCAACATGCCAAGGATTCGATCATCACCCCACGAGTCAGTGGTAACAAAACCGGCATACTTGCGTAATCGATCCTGCTCCAATGGATTTCCAGGATGGTGATCCCCTGTTGTAAGTGTCACTACTTCACCCGAGGATGCATCACATAACAATATCCTAAATAATCTCTATCAGCATAAAATGTACATACATGATCCAAGCACATGTATACCTACCGCGTATCTCCAACATGACCAATGATAATATCATAAGCTTGACTTTCCCAGAAAGGTCGCTGATCCTGTGGCTCAATGATAGCGATACTGCCGGTAGAACCTTCATGGTAACCTTCAGGGCCATCATCTTTAAGTAGATCCAAGCACTCGGCATCAGCCTCCAAGAACGCCAATGTCAGCCGTTGTTCCAATGTAAGATCATCTGGGTCCACTTTGGGCTTCATATTTTCATCCACAAGGTCATTCAATGAATTGGGTATCTTGAATCGTCGAAAATAACCACCATAGGTACGTAATGATCGCATGATACGAGGTAAATCGTTCAGTGACACCGTTTCTATGCGACTATGCAGTTGCTCTGCCAACCTACAAATGAATTCACGTGCATGAATATCTCCAAATTCTATCCCTTGAATATCCCCCCTCCCACTTACCAATCCGCGACAATAGGTCCCCCATGTCTAAAACACAAAGAATAAGTCCATGTACCATTATACTGGTTCCTTATCTCAATTACCCATCAAACACGCCAAAATAGGCACGATTAGCGTCACGCCGCATAGCCTGCATGTGGGAGCTGGCTAGTAACTCTAGAGTAACCGCCCGATAACGATCCTCGTTGTGGTTTCGTGTTCCACGCGAGCTGGTAATACCTGTATACCCATATCAGAAACGCTGTAATAAACGGTACCTATCAAGTCATTGCTCACCAAGAAGCTGCTTGGATTTGTTCAAATTGAGTCTTAGCAAGTGTTCTATTGTAGCGAATAAAGGTGTGAGACAACAATGGTTGCAACGTTCAATGGCACAAGCAGCACACACTCACCTCCACCTTGCGGCTTTGTTAAATAGTAATCAAGCGATGCCACTGGACATGATGTTGAAAAGAGACGTTTGGAAAGGAATGTGCAAAGGGGTGGCCTGGAAGCCAGCGAGCATAAGACCATTGCAAAAGAGTGAGGTACAATGCAGAGTAATCCCGCTTTTACAAATGTTAATCCGCCTCCACCCGGCATTTCCCCGCACACTGTGATATGACATGAGACACACACTCTCTCTTGAATATGTGTATGGGTGAGGGGTAATCCACGACAAGGAAGGGAGAGATAAGGTATAATGCAGGTGGTGGCTGCTGTTCCTTCTTTACAAAATGTACCTGCCCTTATTACAAAACAGCAAAAGCTAGTGGTAAATAGTAGTAGTGGTAATGGGTATCATGTACGTCCTTTTTATTGTCGACAACAACATTAAAATGATGATGTTGATCCTTCACTTGACAAGTTGGATGAGCTGGTGGATGAGCTGTGAACGAGACGACGACGATTCAATGCTATACGAGACAAAAGCCAATAAGCACCACCACGCTATCATAGAGTAAACTACTAGCAATGCACTTACGACTGATAATGGCTTGTAACTTTGGGACATGCTTTTGGCAGTATAGGCGACCTTCATGTGAATGAAAATTGACAAGTGTCAAGCGACATCCCTTTTCTGAGCACTGGTGACAAGGTGTAAATTTAGTGTCATTGATTCCTTGTTACGCTCTTGAAGAATGATACATACCTTGAAGCATGTTTTGTGATAAGGTCG
Source organism: Lichtheimia ornata (assembly GCF_029851405.1). Classification (NCBI taxonomy): domain Eukaryota; kingdom Fungi; phylum Mucoromycota; class Mucoromycetes; order Mucorales; family Lichtheimiaceae; genus Lichtheimia; species Lichtheimia ornata. The sequence continues at coordinate 16,544 of NW_026695432.1, read as the reverse complement.
ACCATTAGCATCGATCCTCTCAGTGACAAAGACCTTGTGTGTACATATAGTGCAATCCATGACGATCTCGGTGGCGAATGAAAGAGGAGGGGATATGATCCAAATGCTGCGAGTGTGTAACCGGTGTTTTTATCTTGCCTCATATATATATACAAAAATGTGGTCTCCTTGCTTTACTCAGAAGTCTTTATTCATTGCACACCCCTTTATCCCGGAAATCTCCTTTCTCCTCCTAGCACATGGGCGGGAAGAACATCCACCAATCCTTGCCTTACACCCACAATGGACCACTACTCCTAAAAATACACAGTATCTTAATTGCTATCATATTTACTCTTCTACAATATCCCATCATGCAGTGGTTCACCACAAAAAGTTGTCTGACCCTTGCAGATCATTCCTTTATCTTGTACTGGCTCTGCAATGGTATGCAAAATGGAATGTCCCTTGCCTTGATTAAGCATCCATTTCTTTATGCTTGTGGAACCATGCGGATACACAACAACAACCATGTACTGAAACAACTTGATCATCGAGCATAAAGTGCTACAGCTGCCTCTGAATGCGGGTGTTGTTTCCCAGCAGCAGCAGCAGCAGCAGCATAAGCTGTAGCATGCAGATGTCATTAAATTGTATACATGTATCCCCTCTCGTAACCCCCTTTTTTTTACTTTATAGTCGATGATGAGTATTATATGGCCACAAAGGAGTGCTAACGTCTACACACCATGCTATTGTCTATGTCGATCACCGAAATCATAAAAACTGATCCACAGCGTCCAAGCATAAAGATGTTGATGTCTACTATTACTATGGAGTACTGCATGTCTTTATTTATTTCATCAACGCCTCCTCATTCTTTCTCTCCTTGAATAGAGTAGCCTGGTATGCAGAATGCACCACATGCCTTCATTCGTCCGCACGCAAGTCGCAGCCTGTGAAAGAAATTTGCCACACATACATGTGCATGATGCAATATAATCATCACTACGTACTTGCGATCGATTGGGTATTGACTCATCAATGACAACACCATCGCTCTTCCTATAGTGAAACGTGTTTTATCAAGGATGATTTAAATCGCCATGACATGCTAGCACCATTTTACATTCTCTTTACTTTCCAATGCACGTAGTCCCGTTGAAGACATGTACATACGTAGTTGTTGTTGTTTACCCCGCATGACCATAGCATGTTTCATGGTTATCCACATACGTATGCAGTAAACTCTATCATGTGCATGCATCATCGATTTAGGTATGCTTGTTGGATGTAGCGTACCCCACAATCATATTTGAGAAGAAGGTATTGCGTTGGATGACGAGGATTGTTTTAATTGAAACATGCTTGAATACGAAGTTCACATCACTTGACGACTGTGGCGAGAGATGTTTGCATTGATCGTTGTTACCAAAGACGTGCATGATAACATTTAGCAACTTGGCTTTTTCTAAACACGCTTGCATCCCCGTTTACATCCAAGTGGCTAGTACGTCAACCTGAACCCAACAGCACCTAGCTCAATATCCTTCCCTCGTCGTTGCATACATGATCCATCATACGATAGTAACCAAGGATAAATAAACATGGAGGACAGATCAGTGCATCCCACCACGACAACGTGCATGATCGTACTCATACATAGGCCAGATCCCCATACATATCACTTTTTGTACATCTCACGCCACACAATAAAAACCCATACGAATATAAGGTACAGTGATTCGTATATTAAAGCAAGTTACTACACGAATACAAAGCTGCTTCTACACAATGACTCTCTGCTGTTCAAGTAAAAATGGCTGGCAGACAAGATGCTACAAGTAACTTGAGACAATGAAGACCTTGCTAATGGCAACTGTGGGAATGAATGCTGTTCCGCTTGATTGTGGAAGAGGAGTGAACAAAAGAATGTGTAGTGTCGAGGAAGACACGTGTTGGGAGAGTGACAAGAAGAAGGATGTGTACACGCCATGGACTTGCCATTCAGTCGAAAGCAATCGGATCAAGGCAAGTGTAGGATTGGCATGATGGGTTGAAGCAGGACAATCGATCGCAGGTCATGATTGTATACTTGAATGGGCCCACAGTTGAGAATGGGTGGATGAGTCAAGAAGTTGGGAGTGGAAGAAGTGGAAATTAAAGTGAGTTGAGCTGATGTTGGGATGATACTTCTTTGTTTGAACGTTGTTCAGTCAAATCCCATCGAATCAAGAAAGTTGAACGATAGTGGAGATGGGCTGGAGCAGGGCAATCGCTCACATGCATTAGATTGTACAACAAAGGTGAGTGGGAGAAATGGGCTATTAGTTGGCAGTTTACAAATAACTTCCCAATTTGATTCTTCTGGTATTGAATGATGTTTCGTTGTTTGAGCGTTGCTAAGTCAAATCCCCTCGAATCAAGAAAGTTGAAGGATGGAGATGATGGACTGGAGCAGGACAATCGTTCACATGCATTGGATTGGGCAACAAAGGCGAATGTGAGGACTGGGTTATTAGCTGGCATTTATGAACCATTCCTAAATAGTGTACAAGAATTATGCATCGCCTGTGCTGACTGACTCAAGTTACACAACACGTCCCTCTGCATCTTTGCTCTATTATAGTCATACTACTTTACATTAAACAAAGACCACTTCTCATATAGCATCACCCTTACAGCATATGTAAAACATAAAGGTGCCTGTATCTCCAAACTTTACAATCAAACGTGGGCTCTTTAATAGATCAACGTGCTCGGCGGGGTCAAAGGAACCTTGTGTGAAAGTTTCACGTTGATCGTGGCCAATCCCAGATTTCGCAATGTCGCTACCAGCCAAACTGGATCCAGGGGTCGACCTCTTCGACGACGACGACCAAAAAATATTTTTTGAGCTGTTTGCGACATTGAACACGAAACTTTCACACAAGGTGCTGTTGGCCAAGCCGAGCCCATTGCTCTAATAAAAACCCCACGTTTGATTGTAAAGTTTGGAGATACAGGCACCTTTATGTTTGTGAGCGTGATGCTATATGAAGAGTGGTCTTTGTTCATTGTCAAGTAGGTGGACCCTGGCAGAGCAAAAGATGCAGAAGGACCTCTTTGTGTAACTGAGTTAAAAAAACAGGGCTTCAGGGACAATGTATGACAGGTACGCATACCTCAGTTTCAGGTCATACATTGGCATCTAGCAGCCACTTTTATCCAATCAGCATTGTTGAAAAATCTACGTGATGTGAACGATTGTCCTGCTCCAGCCCAACATGCCCATCATTCAACTTTCTTGATCCGAGGGGATTTGACTGAGCTACGCCCAAACAAAGAATATGTCAATTCTTGAAAGGCAGACCCTGCGAATGTGTTTGTCTTTCAAACTTGTGGACGCGCCCATTCCAAATTTTCAAATGAAGCGTGAGGTCTTTATTAGAAAATATTGATCAGCATGTTCGAGAGCACCCTGGTGACCAATTTTCAAGTTGGAGGTGGGCAACTTCGGGGCGGTGGGCCGTCCGCTCTTTTGTTCCGGATCGATCCCGTCATCCACCATTTGGACCTCCCCGCATTTTAAATCTTCACAATGAACTCTGCGAATTTTATTTGAATGAAGTTGATCAGCATGCTTCAGAGCACCTTGTGTGATAGTTTCATGTTTGAGATGGGCAATCTCATAATCAAGGATTGATGTACAGTGTTCATGCATTTATACAAGAGGTATCCGACCTATTTAATTTCCACTTCTTCCGCTCCTAGCGTATTGCCTTTTCCTCCCATTCTCAACTGTTGGTCCATTCATGCGCGACTACCACCTGCAAACGATTGTCCTGCTTCAATTGACCATGTCAACCCTACGATTGTCTTGATCCGGAAGCCTTCGACTGAATGGCAAGTTCCATGGAGTATGCACCCCACTGCAACACACTCATCTCTTGATACTACACGCTCTCTTGCATACTCCTCTGCTACAATCAAACGTAACAGCATTCAATCCAGCAATTGCTACTAGCAATGTCTTTACTCCATTGTCTCAAACAGCGTTCACAACCTTGTCACTTTACTACAGCACACGCTCTTGCCACGATCAAACGCTGCAGCTGTTGCTATTATCGAAGTCTTTATGCATTGCCTCGAACAGTATCCTTTACTTGCAGCAACTTGCTTTCCAGCCTTTTTCGACGCGAACAACAGATAGCCATTGTATAGAAGCAGCTTTATTCACGTGTTGCCTCTTGTTTCAATACATACGACTTCCTATGGACGATGCCATATCATCTATCAAGTACACTTCAATACAAAGACTCTTTACATGGTTCAGCTGCGATGGAATATGACCAAGAAAGAGATAGACCAATAGCAGGATGAAAAAGGAAGGTTATCAGCAACGATCGCATGATGGCTCTTTCTTATTGGATTTGCAATGGCTATGGATGGAAGGATGCGATCAAGTGCAGGGATGAGAAAGAATACTGGAATGTTGCTTTGTTTATCGCGTCGTCAGCAGGAAGGATGGATCATGTTACGTGGATACGGATGAAGGTGATGATGGATTGGAATGGCATGGTTGAGATGGCTTTATCTTTGATGGAGATGGTTTACCGCCGTGGGTGATTTGGAATACTGCCTATGTAGAAGGTTGGATCTCTTCTATATCCATTGACTTTGTTACAGCACACCCCCCTCTACGATAGCATTTCTAGTATCAGCGTACACCCCATTGAATTCAATTTTATTCGCTTTTAGAACAAGAAAGTCTTATACCATTTGCATTTGAACATTGTTTTATTGGATGGGTGGATGGTGCACATGAAACAAACGGGCATTGGTTTTTACTTTTGAGATACAATAAATAGTAGTTGGACTACTGGGTTATTGATGATGATGATGAATGCAAGGATGTGTCACGTGTTAGATGGATCAAACAAGGTTATTAGAGATGTGGGCTATGACACTGCACTTGCTGTTCACTACGAATTAGGCCATCCATCACGAACTCTCCCAAAAACAGCACCTAACAACACTACAAGACATACCAGATCCTTCCACTTATGGATACTCGTTGATAGTTCTTTGAAAATAAAGGCTACCCAAGCATAAATTGTCAAGAAATCCATGATTTATTCATTGCGTTCTCGATTTAGTACTTATCTTCCATATGCGCATTATTCTTTATTGTGCCCAGTTTAGAGTTCGTCCCGTAAAACATGGGCATATGGCGTATTCGCAGGCCCGAATCCAGTATGCAATGCATCAAAGATTGGATCTATTTTTGAAGAGTAAAAGAAATTGGCACGGGTCACATCGTTATCAGGGATAGGCCTCGGCAACAGAGCCCTTATTATTGACTTGCATCGATACAATAAAGGGCCTGAAAATATCCTATGTTTTGACATGTGCCATGAAGAATGGATGATTTCATCTCCTTTAGGCGGCTGTTGCTGTCGTTGTGGCAACCGCCCAAGGGAGGGCAACATCGTTATGGGCGCTTGTAGTGGATTCCTTGATTGAAATAGGCCTTGATTAGTATAGGATATAGCTTTATTACACCGAGGTGGAAGTATTCTGTACACGTTACGTCTCGTTCCATTTGTATAATAAAGCTGGATTATCACATGTACACCGCATGCTGATAATAAAAGCGTGATTCACGTGATGTTGTTGCCATGAATCCATCACTCCATGAATCCATCACTGTTTGAAACGTCATGATGCAATCATCGAGCCAAGTTAAACAACTGGCAGACTTGTAGGTTTTACCTTACCTCTTCCTTTTTATCACTTCCCCTTTTTTAATCAGTCAACCATGAGTCAGCATCCCAACGCGTACACGCTGGATCGATTACACGATCTCAACGACTATGTTCAACTTGTACAAATTTTGAGGAATCGTCTTGATGATAGCCAAGTTGATATCAGCTTCGAAGTATTGTATCAGCTTATCGATCGCTTGGTCGTACGTGATACAAGGCATGCAAGCGACAACGTCTTGCGTGGGCTCCTTGATATCGCCAATGAATCGATTATCAGGCCAAATCAAGATGTAATGACGAGTCTTTCAGCATTACCAGCCACGTACAACAACACACCCTTTCCTCAGAATACCACAGTTTACTATGTACGATCATTACCTTTGACAATTGAGCAGCTACACCAGATTATGGAGCGTTATCATCATCATTATGCAGACAACTTGTTTTATGAATCTATGCATGCATTTATCCAAGCACACGTCGACCAGCCTGGTACTCAAGTGTGGATTCGATATGTTGGAGCAACATCGAATACGACACCAGCAACACGGCTACAGGACGACTTGGATGCTGCACGTGTCGTGGGTCGGCGACGCTTTAACAACTTTTATCGTACCATGACCGATATGGATATTCATTCTCAATTTCAAGTTCATGAGATTTTCCCATTACGAGTTCAAGGTCTATTTGGCCAACGAGGCCCCAATCAAGAGGTGTTGGACGCCACCGAGCGATTCTTGATACATCTGCTTGACCGCAATTTCTTACTCAACAGCCAACCTGGTGGCTATTTCATATCATATCAACCGTTGGCTCAGGATCAACAATTCATCCATACAATCAATGCTGCTTATGCCTATGATCATTGTACTGTTCTGCGTCAAGTGCAGGTGGCGCGTCGGGAATTCAATCAAGATGTTGTAGCCGCTTTCGATCAGTATACAGCACAACTTACACAGCATGACGAAGCTCTTGCAAATTCCATAACGCAACAATATCTGCAATCAGTGTATCAACAATTCACGCCACATGCAGCGCAGCAATTCCAACACAATAATAGCGGCATTATTTTTACCCCGTTGGTCCTCTTGGGTAAAGACGTGTCCATACACAACTTTTCGAATGCAACAAGCTTCTACAATAGCAGATCAGGCACTGTGACCCGAGACTTTATTGATTCCATTCTATCCACTATGTCCCATGGAGAGGAAGTTGAAGGTGGTGATGAAGAGAGGGAACTGTTGCTGCCTGCAATGATCGATCTCTGGCCTATACCACGGCACCGTTTTTTATGGGAGTTGCACATCAACCATGCAGCAACATTGCTTGATATTTTGAGACCACTTGTCTTAGTCTCGTTCAGTTACGAAGTAGCAAGGGTTGCTCGCTCGAATTTTCATGGAAGGTACGTCTTGTGTTATGAACTTGTTCTTTATGCCTCATACGCTATCATTATAGGCATTCTTTGTCGAGGGAAGGGTACAGACAGCTGGCAGGGGAAGCACGCGTATGCAACTATGACACGAGTTTCAACTACGACACCGAACCTGAGGATGTTGAGCCTGCACAACATTGGTGCGTTGTTGTCTACCATAATGATCCAGGGAACGCAAACTATGGCAGCGTTAATCCAATAATCACAAGATTCATGCATTTATGCTGGGTGCGAACCATCATCTTGCTCAACACATGCCTTGATTTCTTGCAACACCCAAACCTTGTTACTGCTGCACCGGGAAGCCGTACGTTTTCAGAACAAGTGCTTGCCGCATCTGCTAGTAGGGAGCCCGATCAACTGTCAACGTCATTACAAGAAGCACGTGATGCCTTGAATGAGTACCGAGCTAATGACGCTCGAGGTATGTATTCCTATTTTATTTCATCGCTCATGTCACCTTGACTGATCACTGACTACCATATGCTAGATAAACATATGACATTTGCTATACGTAATGAAGGTGTGCTCGATGCCCGAAACCATGAGATGGTGGCTGCTGTGAGTACAGCAACGTTGCGTCGACGAATCGATATGTGGGGTATATCTGCTCCTGCTGGCAGCGATGAGAGAGTTCAGCAATACGTCTCGATCATTCGACATGATTACCCGGACTTGTATTCCAGCCCATCTTTTACACACAATCGAGCTGCATTCCGTAATTGGTTTATCTACGTCATGAACGACAATATCAATATATTACAATCCTTTTTGAGACATGTCCAGGAAGAAACGACCCCCACTTCCGAAGGCCTACCGCCTGGATTAGTACGGTACCTGTTGCAAGTCTGTCAACGTCCTCCCGAATGGCCACTGGGTGATGATACGTGGATAAATGTGAAAGAGCTGAGAGATATCGCCATGGAAGGGGCACGACAAAGATTTGTTGATAGAAATGGAGCACCGATGGGTAGAGCTCAAGATCCACAAGTATCCAGACAATTGCGCAACCAGTATCTTGAATCCATAGGGAATGTTCCATACCATCGATTTAATATGTGCGAACTCCATGTTGGAAGCAGAAAAGCAAGGTTCCGTGTAGTGGTGGATGGTGAACAAAGGCATGAAACAAATGGTCTGTATGTTGGCCAAGCAATTCAAGCATGTGGACCGACAGTTTACATTGACTTTGATCCCCAAGTCACGCGCCATGGATTGGTGTTTAAGAATGAAGCTGGACAACTGCTACCTTCTGCTCGCAATCCCACAATCATCTATGATTATACCCTTGTACAACATGCCAAAAACTCTTATTTCCGTGTATTCGTTGATACTTTGGGTGATCATAACATTCAGCCTCGTCAACAAGTAATGGAAGAAGCGGGAATCGATGAGCCATTTTCTTTGAAACGAATATTGAGACCGTACTGGATGCTTGTATGTCGTGATGATGTTCATGATGTTTATCTACGTGCTGAAGATGTTCCGGGTGACGAACAAGATCAACCAAACTTTACAACTGAGATCACGGATTATATCAATGAACATGGGCGAGGGATTGATCGTTTGGTGTGGATGAATTATATCGAAGACACAAGACGTGGGATGTAAGTAACAGAATGAGGGATACTTATACATACATAACTTCCCTTATGAACTCACTTTTATAACAAATAGGGTCACCATCAGTTGTGCATGGAAAGATCTGCTGAAACATTACAATTTGGCACTTGAAGACATAAGCATGATCAGAGGTATTAAGAGGTGGAGAATACCTGCATATCCTGGCGAAGATGCAATGAGAGATATAGCTGTTAGAGGATCAACAGGCCAAGTAAGGACAAGAGCGAGAAGTCGCAGTGCTCAACGTTACACTCGCCCACTTGGATATAGAGCTCGAGGAAGCCGGAGCACCACACCAGGTCCTCAATGATTTGGTGATTTCAACCCATTATCAACGAATACGTCTCTATATGATGATTTCCGAACACGACATGTCTTTTAGTATATCCAGCGTGCATTACTCATTACATTGAACTTGGACGACAATTTGTATCATCAGCATGGTTTATCTATCTCCAATCCTGTGCGATTTGCTTTTCTCTTCATTCACTTGTTTGCTCTGCTCCGGTTAAAGGTGTACGATGATCTGTACCTGCATTTCTCTCATCCTTCACCCCATTTCCTGTTGCCGATTATAGTTCTTGTACCATGTCTACACTCCCTATCGTACATTGTGCCACCTTTATCTTGTTACATTTTTCACCGCCTCACTTTTCCAATGAATCTTGGTTGGTTTTATTGCTCTGATGTAAATAGCATGAGTATCCTTGTTAAAACTATGCGCCCCGTGATGAAGTTTGCACCCTTTCTACGTTAAGCGAGAGACCACCGCATGCAGTAATTTTGCCACAGAAGCATTATGATGATAAAGAACTGGTCCGTATGGTACCAAAGGAGGAAAAGGTAAGCTGTAACTGCATAGCCATAGCAGGACTTATGCAGCCATGTTTCTTGAAGCAATGGATCCTGCTCCCAGATATAGTTCACATAGTCGTTGAGGAACGTCCAGCATTTACGAAATGCATCTATAGCCAACCATGGATCAGCCATTGTGCCTTTAGAATCCCTCCCTCTTTGTACCTTTCCTTACCCGAAGTAGTGTCATCTTCTACCAAAGCGAATTCACGTAATATCAATGAGCTGTAAAGGGTCCATCGTTGAATCGCCTCCTTGACCCAACTGATAGTATCATGTGGCGTGACCAAATGCTGATGCACAATGTCGTATACCCAATCCACCCAGGCACCAATTCCATTTTGATCGTTGTTGGCTGCTTGACACTGCCTTTGTAACAATAGCTTGACCTTGTTGATTATACATCCCCAAGATGAATATTTTTGCAAGTGAATGAAATCCACAAAACTTACGCTGTTGACCGAGACCTTCGTTACCACCCCAAGGGGACATCCATTGCGCTCCATCCAGAATGTTGTCAATGCTGTTCTTTTCCCAATCCACAAGCATGTCTTTGGCTTGAGTAGTAAGATCATGATGCGCCGCTTGGGCCAATTGATTTGAAATCACCAATCGATCGAGCTTGGATATGAAAATATGCATCACTATTTCACCGTATGAGAAATGATTGACTATATACATTTCGGCTTCTCCTCCTTCTCAAATTACCTGCCATCTTTTTGCTTATCAATGATTCCGAATATCCACTCAAGGCCGTCGTGCAGTAGCTTGATAGTTTGGATGAACACGATTTCAAATAGTCATGTGTTGCTTTGCTGATTGGAACGTGTATTGAGGGGAAAAGGACATGGATGATGGTCTATTACCACAGCAATGAGTCCATGTTTCTCGATTATACATTGACACTCACATTATATAGCACGCAATCCCAACGCCAAATAGCGTTCATCACTTGTGAATCTCCATTCATGATCTGGCGGATAGGATCTGATATCGTTGAGTAAAATTGGTGAACGCAATCGCTGATCTATTTCTAGTTGTCAATCTCCTATGATAGCTATCCATTCTATTTTACACTTACATCTTGGTTGAGTAGCATGAGCTTGAGTATCTCTTGACAATGATTATGGTACAGTGATGTGAGTTGTTCAGATTCTGGTTGCCGAGAAGGATCGGTGGTGTGTGGTGCCATGAATAGCTGTAGTGTCGGGATCTCTCGTTCCTGAATTTCTGATTGGGGTTGCTGCTGTGTCGATGATACTTGTTCACTATGACCATTGATAGGTAACCCAACATGCTGAGACGATACATCTGTATTACTAAAGTTGCATTAATGATGTGATTCACAGCTTGGACCCAAACATACTTTACTATCACGCCTTGTTGTTGTGTCATTGGCATATCGGTATCACCATCATCCATCATGGCTGTTGAAGGTGAAGGACTTGTGGATCGTCTTCTTTGTTGTTGTTGTGATGATAATGGCTGTGGTTGTTTATATGCAATGCCGCAATAGTCGTATCTCGATTGGCCACGGATACCAAGTCGTCGAGTGCGTATACCCAGGAAAACCGTTTTGACAAGCTTTCCAAAACCAGCTGCGTTGAGTGGTTGCTGATCAGGCTCGTTGACGCGAAGGTACTCAATGTAATCTTCATATACACGCGATCGCTGGATACCCGTATCGTAGTTGTCTGAATCATACTGATAAGTCTGCGATAGCCTGGGACGATCAACATGGGGATCACAGGTCAACTCTACCCTCCCTCTAACTCATTGGCATGTTGCCTTGACAACCATACACACACGCACACACACACACACATACCAGGCCAAAATGCTCTGATGGAGAGAGCTATCGACACCATTGTTTGCTTGACTTGTTCGCTGTGCAGCTGCCATTGCCCGAAGGTGATTCTGTAAAGGGAAGCGTTGTGAAGGACAACCAAATTCAACTCCATCAATCTTGTGCTATTAATGGAACATGTTTGTTAGCCCGACGGGACCACTGAATCATGCACGTACCATGATCAACCAATATTGTTATCAGAATATAGACGTTGATGGTTACATGTAACCTAATCAAGGGCATCTATCACATTCATAGAATGCTAACAATACCTTAAAGCTTGAATCAACCATTACACGATTATCATCCTCCACCACTCTACTCCAAGGACTCATAGACCAATGCATGTTTTTATCAACAAAAATCAAATAGATACTGCTCAATTTCGAAGCGTACACTAGATGCCACAGCCTTGATGAATTGGAAACTAACATTGCACTTAAACTTGGAGCCATCTAATCGCTCGAGATTGTTTGATCGCACCAAAAGCCGTAGCGTCGTTAAGCTTGTAATCTAGCAAGCATCCCAACCATAAATAAAATGCCTATCCATATGACATGCAAAGACCAACCTGCGTTTGAATATCGATCGAGTCTTCAAGGGTATCATCGATAATACTGTAAAAGATGGCCAGCATACGTTCAACAGGAAAAGCTTTGGGACCAAGAAGCTGAGGTCGCATCTATTCCCAACCATTGGTACCATTGTCCATAAAGCCAATCACATGTTAATTTACATACCTTGCCACCGAGATTGTCTACTTTGGCTTTACGAGTACCGCCTCCTTTCTTACGCTTGCGTGCCTCACCGGCCTTGGCAAAGTATCGTACATCGTATCGCGGAGGATTATAAGATGCCAGGAACGCAGCAATCAACAAGAATTTTGTGTAATACGGTAATGCGAAATAGCCTATCAATCACTTGTAAGCCTCCTCACACGTTTGCAACGATCCATATAAAGGACACTCACCTTTGTCACGTGATTGCTTTCGAAATAGATCCTCTGCTTCAGCATCATCCAATTCATCCAATCGCTTCGTTTCCTTGGCCCATTCAGCACTCGAAACCTCTCTCAAGTAGAGTTTATCTGTTGCTTTGGCAAAGAATGGTAATGCCAGCTGATACAACCTTGATCGCTCGGACACCCTTGCTATTAGCACACGTATTAGTCCACCTTTGCATACTAAGAATGCCATTCCAAACTTACAATCACCATCCTTCAGAGGTCTGATGTATATCGGAAACAAAAGTGCCGCGAGATAACGCAATTCATTGATGTCCTTGCAGTTGTGATTGAAGATGTTGTAAATGATTTCAGAAAAGCCGTCGACAAATTCGTCATTGAGCTCAACAGGATCTCGACCTTCCACTTGGATCAAACGCGTGGTGTAACCTTTACGCAGGATCTCGATTGTGTCTTGCTTTGTGTATTCAGGAAATCGCATCACCAGTGGTTCATAGGCACCTCCTCGAACTCTGAACTTGTCAAAGACCACCGTGCTGATCATGATGACACAAATATTTCGACCCGTCTATCACATTTTTGTGTTGGTTGGTACCAATCATCCCATCCATTCAAGCATTGAAAGAGCATTACCATTTCTGCTAGCCGTAATAATGAATAAATCAATGTAGATCCCATGTCACGAAGTCTCTCGGCACGATCGAGTACAAGATATCGCGTCTCTGAATCACCAAACTGAATCATCCTCTCATCATCCAATGCAACGCCTTCCTGGATCGCCTTTACAAATTGATGAATGTTGTCTATTCGGCGTACACCCGTATACTTGTTCTCGTATGAAGGCGTCCAATCGCACCACTGGTTGATTGTGTGTTCGAACAGCATGCGTGGCGTATGACATTCGATGCAGTTGATAAATGACCACATGGATCAAGCAAGTGTCTTTTCGAGAATGGCACGAACAACACTGGTTTTGCCTGACGAGGGGTGGCCGTAAATGAAAATGCTGGGAAGAACGGCATCGCTAGGCTATTGTCGCAGATCTTTAGTATCCTCTATACCGATTGACCTTGAAATAAATATTCACCTCGCCCATGAGCTGTAGCAATGTGGCAATTTACTTTGATCGCCCAGGGAATTGAGCTTCCAGTTCCTGCAGGACCATGATAAGTTTGAAGGAGAGAAAGTGATACCACGACCGAATTTGACAACTCAGCTGGATATCGAGTCGCCCCACTCCCAACTGAGCTTGATGTGTGGTATCTACCCAACCTTCATCTTCAAGACCTTGGCATTTTCAAGATCCAAACCAAGCACTCTACCTGCTGTTGATGCATATCAACAGGTGATGGTTGTATACATCGATCCTCTATTATACATTGGTAGGAATTCGTTTAACCTACCATGATCTTGCATCCTTTCATCTCCCAAATAATTGTAAATGCCATCGTCAAACTTAATGCATATTGTCCACTACGTGCTACCATGACACTCTTCCCTGTTCTTGGCGATACCACACCCATAAATAAAAAGCAATGTAACACGACGAATGTGAACGTGCAAGTTTTAGTGGCAAGAGGACATGTGATTGGCCTATCCAGATGTATGCGCATGGACTTGTCTTTGTGGAACCCCAAGAGCATTGGTGTTGCATTGCCCAATCGACGCAGGATACAATCAATCATTATGCCTTTTCACAATGACCATGGGTCACTGCTGCATTCCTCTTTTAAGCAGTGGTCAAAGATCATCAGGTAGACTTATCAGTTGTTTATGCTATTGCAGCTTCATCGTGACCCTTGTTAGGTGAGGGATCATTTATCAAATCAATCAATCACAGCCTTCTTTTCTTTTCTTTTCTTTTCTTTTCTTTGTGTTGACAACCATTCCCACGCCCACTATTGCAAGCACGCAAAAGCAACGCTTGTTCCCACGAAAACCATCACACATCTCTTTTGATTGCGCACGCCATCCACGTCTGCCTTTTGGTACGTAATAATGAGAACGAACATGTAGTTTCGATGGGTTAGCTATTCCTCGCCTATTAATCTTTGTGATCAACTATATGCAGCCCATCGATTCATTGTCTCTTTGTGGCATTCATCTCCCCTTTTTCCCTGATGATGGCTTCTTTGTGATTATGTATGGCTATTTTCATTTTGTATCTCTTTCTTGTGTATTGATGTTCCTTTGAGTAGTGATACCTATACCTCGTATCTCTGCAAGCAGAAAGCAACATTGGCTTAGGAATAGAGCTGGCGGCTTTTTTGTTGGTGACATAAATCCTTTGGCAAGGCCTACCTGCTGAATTTACACTTCTTCCAAACAAGCCGAGGTGTATCGGTTGAACACCGCACCACAGATACTCAAGTCCTTTCCCTATCAAGAAGAATACGACAACGTGGTCAAGTTACATTGCCTCGTCGCATGGAGATGTGGGGTGTATCAGCGCCTACAGGGAGTGCTGAAAGAATACGCCAATATACATCTCTCATTCGCCATGATTATCCGGACCTGTTTGCAAGTGAATCTTGTATCAACAATCGAGCAGCCTTTCGTGGATGGTTCATGTACGATATGAATGATAATATCAGCATCCTTCAATCATTCCTGAGAAACGTACAACACGAGACGACTATCGTTGTTGCTGATCTGCCACCAGGTTTGATCCAGTATCTTTTAAGAGCGTGTCCAAGACCTGCTGATTGGCCAGAGGATGATGACTCGTGGGTGGCTGTCAAGGAGTTGAGAGACATAGCAATGGAAGGAGCAAGACAACGCTTCGTTGACAGAAACGGCGCACCGGCAGGAGTAGCACAAGACCCTGAAGTCTCACGGCGTTTACGGAACACATATCTTGAATCAATTGGCAATGTACCGTATAATCGATTCGACATGTGTGAGCTCCACGTTGGCAGCAGCAAAGCAAGATTCCGCGTAATTGTTGATGGGCAAGAGCGCTACGAATCAAATGGTATCTCATGTCGGACAAGCCATACAGAACCTTGGCACAACTGTTTATTTCGATTTTGATCCAACGATCACACCACATGGATTGGTGTTCAAGAATGAGGATCGACATTTGCTACCTTCTGCTAGGATTCCCACCATCGTTTATGATTATACCCCATTCTGGCATGCCAAGAATTCTTACTTTCCCGTATTTCTTGATACATTACTGTAATATCACTTATACGAGAGGAGACTAATAAGTCACGAGACTCAATAATATGATTGATCCTTTATTCAAGTGGTGGTTGTTGAGCGTATTTATAGCTTTAAGGATGATGGTGGTTAAAGAGGGTGTGTGTGTGTGTGCTTCCTAATGGAGTATACCGAGAAGGTGTGTGTGATACAACCATGCAACGGGTGCTACAGTGATGAAGCGTGTACGTGTATAGCAATAGGTGACCAATGTGGATAAGGTTGGTGATGACAAGGTAAACCTTCATTCGGGTGATAGGGGAATTCCATCGTATGATAGAGAAAGCAGGTTGACAAACGTGAGAATGTGTACCAGGATACAACAATTGGCCATGTCGTAGATGTAAAGAGATGAAGGGTGCCGCTAAGGGTCCGCAGGCTACCACTTCACTCCGACCAATCACTCACTTCTTCAACTTCAACTTCAAATTGCTCCTCCTTGACCTTCCCAATCACAATGGCGTCTTCTTCATGATACTCCTTGACTCCTCCGCTACATCCTCGCACTTCTTGGTTGTCAAAATCTTCACCTTCCAAACCAGGCAGGCCACCCGTATATCATCCACCACGGGCCGTTTCAAATGTGTCACGTGTAATGATACGTACAATGGTAGAATCTCCAAGGTAAGAGTAGATAAATAGATGATAGCAATAAAAGGATCAGAAACGAATCAAGAGATAAAACGTTCGATGTTTATTCTTTGGTTGACTTGGCTTTTATACAATAAACTAATGTTGATAAGGAATGTGAATGGGGTGTATGTTGTAATGTCAAATGATACTTGTGGGGCTATAACGGTGTAACAACAAATGGTCATGGGGCTGTAGATGATTGTAAAGGGTGTGATGTTTGGTAATAGAAAATGGATAACAATGAAAAGTACGTTG